>NC_057750.1:19494761-19580510 GCF_004010195.1 Chiloscyllium plagiosum
AATAGGGCCCCTCAAAGATCAGCAAGGCAGCCTTTGTGTGGAGCTGCAGAAAATGGGGGTGATACTAAATGAGTATTTTGCATCAGTATTTACTGTGGAGAAGGATATGGAAGATATAGACCGCAGGGAAATAGATGGTGACATCTTCCAAATGTCCATATTACAGAGGAGGATGTGCTGGATGTCTTGAAATGCATAAAAGTGGATAAATCCCCAGGACCTGATCAGGTGTACCCTAGAACTCTGTGGGAAGCTAGAGAAATGATTGTTGGGCCTCTTGCTGAGCTATTTATATCAACGTAGTCATGGATGAGGTGCCGGAAGGCTGGAGATTGGCTAACGTGGTGCCACTGTTTAAGACGTGTAGTAAGGACAAGTCAGGGAACTACAGACCAGTGAGCAAGACGTCGGTGGTGGGCAAGTTGTTGGAGGGAATCCTAAGGGATAGGATGTACATGTATTTGGAAAGGCAAGGACTGATTAGGGATAGTCAACATAGTTTTGTACGTGGGGAATCATGTCTCACAAACTTGATTGTTACTTCCTCAAAAAACTCAAAGAGGATTGATGAGGGCAGAGACGTAGATGTGATCTATATGGACTTCAGTAAGGTGTTCGACAAGGTTCCCCATGGGAGATTGATTAGCATGGTTAGATCTCACGGAATACAGGGAGAACTAGCCATTTGGATACAGAACTGGCTCAAAGGTAGAAGACAGAGGATGGTAGTGGAAGGTTGTTTTTCAGACTGGAGGCCTGTGAACAGTGGAGTGCCACAAGGATTGGAGTGGGTCCTCTACTTTTTGTCATTTACATGAATGATTTGGATGCGAGCATAAGAGATAGTAAGTTTGCAGATGACAGCAAAATTGAAGGTATAGTGGACATCGAAGAGAGTTACCTCTGATTACAACAGGATCTTGACCAGATGGGCTAATGGGCTGAGAAGTGGCAGATGGAGTTTAATTCAGATAAATGCGAGGTGCTGCATTTTGGGAAAGCAAATCTTCGTAGGATTTATACACTTAATGGTAGGGTCCTAGGGAGTGTTGCTGAACAAAGAGACCTTGGAGTGCAGGTTCATCGCTCCTTGAAAGTGGAGTCGCAGGTAGATAGGATAGTGGAGAATGCTTTCCTTTATTGGTCAGAGTATTGAGTACTTGAGTTGGGAGGTCATGTTGCGGCTGTACAGGACATTCGTTAGGCCACTATTGGAACACTGCGTGTAAGTCTGGTCTCCTTCCTATTGGAAAGATGTTGTGAAACTTGAAAGGGTTCAGAAATGATTTACAAGAATGTTGCCAGGGGTGGAGGATTTGAGCTATAGGGAGAGGCTAAACAGGTTGGGGCTGTTTTCCCTGGAGCATCGGAGGCTGAAGGGTGACCTTATAGAGGTTTACAAAATTATGAGGGGCATGATAGGGTAAATAGGCAAAGTCTTTTCCCTGGGGTCAGGGAGTCCAGAACTAGTGGGTATAGGTTTAGGGTGAGAGGGGAAAGATATAAAAGAGACCTACGGGGCAAAACTTTCACACAGAGAGTGGTATGTGTATGGAATGAGGTGCCAGAGGAAGTGGTGGAAACTGGTACAATTGCAACATTTAAGAGGCATTTGGATGGATATATGAAAAGGAAGGGTTTGGAGGGATATGGGCCGGGTGCTGGCAGGTGGGACTAGATTGGGTTGGGATGTCTAGTCGGCATGGACAAGTTGGACCGAAGGGTCTGTTTCCATGCTGTACATCTCTACAACTCTATATGTACATATGTCATTGAAGGTGAAAGGATATGTTGAGAGAACTCTGAATAAAGCAAACAGTATTCTAGGTTTAAAAACAGAGAGCAGAGAGGTTATGAAACTTATCTAAGGCACTAGTTAGACCTCAGCTGGAGTATTGTGCACGGTTCTTAATGTAACACTTTAGGAAGGGTGTATTGGACAGAGTGCAGAAGAGATTTATAAGAATGGTTCCAGGAATAAGACACTTCAGCTATGAGGAAAAATTGAAGAAGTGAGATTGTTTCCTCAGAGAGGAGAGGCTTTTCAAAATCATGAGGGGTCTTGACAAAGTCAATAAGGAGTAACTGCTCCCACTCATAAATGGATGAAACGGCTTTGCAAAATAAGCAAATCCCCGACAAGACAAAGCTTTTTCACACAGTGAAATTATTAGGGTCTGAAATGCACTGCCTGGAAGTGTGGTAGAGGCAGCTTCAACTGATGTTTTCAAGAGAGCATTGAATAATTATTTAAGTGGAAATAGTGTGCAGTATTATAAGAAAAACACAGGAGATTAGCACAGAGTTAAAATGCTCAGAAAGCCAGTACAGATATGATGGGCTGAATGGTCTCCTTTTGCATGATAACAATTGTGTAAATTTATGATTTCCTCCCTGCAGTTGCGATTTGTACACGAACTGAAATGGAGGACTTTCTTCGAGAAGCGGTCTGCATGAAGGAATTTGACCATCCCAACGTTATGCGATTACTTGGTAGGGAGACCTAGAAATTTTTTGCTTTAAAAACAATGTTTTTCAACAAAATATCGGTGAATGAATTATCTGCACCGAGTTATTAATGGATATGATGTAATTTAGATCTGGCTCCAGGGTGACCAAGGATAGGAACTCAATGTTCGTGTTATTCAATTTTCAGGAAAGAGAGATGGAAAGGAAAGGGAGGTGGGGTAAGGAGGAGATTAAGACAACACTGGCCTGGATGATGTAGAATCGGTGTGGGTAGAGCTGCGGAACATGAAAACGAAAAGGCATTAGTGGAAGTTGTGTACAAACTACAAAACAGCAGTTGTGATGTTGGGGACTGTATCAAACAGGAAGTTAGAGATGCATGCAGTAAGAATACAGTAGTTATTATGGGTGACTTCAATCAACATATTGATTGGACTAACCAAACTGGTACCAATGCAATGGAGAAGATTTCCTGGAGTGTATAAGGGACAGTTTCCTCAACCAATATGTCAAGGAACCAGTTAAAGAGCAAGCCATCCTTGACTTGGCTTTCTGTAATGAGAGAGGATTAATTAGCAACATTGTGGTGCGAGATACTTTGGGGAAGAGTGACCATAATATGGTAGAATTCTTCACTAAAATGGAAAGTGACACAATTAATTCTGACACTAGGATCCTGAATGTAAAGAAAGCTAACTTTGACAGTATAAGGTATGCATTGGCTGGGATAAGCTGACAAAGGATACTTAAGGGGTTAACAGTGGATAGGGAATGACAGCCATTTAAAGAATACATGGATGAACTTCAACAACTGTACACCCCTATCTGGTGTAAGAGTAAAGCAGGGAAGGTGGCTCAACCATGGCTAATGAGGGAAATCAGGGACAGTGTTAAAGCCAAAGAGGAGGCGTATAAATTTGCCAGGAAAAGCAACAAACCTGAGGATTAGGATAAATTTTAAATTTAGCACAGGAGGATAAAGGGTTTAATTTGGAAAGGGAAAATAGAATATAAAAGTGAGCTCACAGAAAATGTAAAAATTGAGTACAAAGCTTCTATAGATATGTGAAGAGAGAAAGACCGGTGAAAACAAATGTAGTTTGTTCCTTGCAGTTAGAATCAGGTGAATTCATAATGGGAAGCAAAGAGATGGCAGAACAAATACTTTGGATCTGTCTTCACTAAGGAGGACACAAATAACCCTCAGGAGATGCTCGGGGACAGAGGGTCAAGCATTAAAGGGGAACTGAAGGAAATCCTTATTAGTCAGGAAATGGTATTGGGGAAATTAATGGGATTAAAACACAATGAGTTCCCAGGCGTGATGCTCTGTATCCCAATATAATTAAGGAAGTGGCCCTTAAAATAATGGATGCATTGGTGATCATGTTCCAGCATTCTGTAGACTCTGGAAGAGTTCCAATGGACTAGACAGTAACTCCAATCTTTAAAAAAGGAGGGAGAGAAAATGAGGAATTATCAGCTGGTTAGCCTGACATAGATGTTGGGGAAAATGCTGGAGTCAATCATTAGGGATGTAATAACTGAGCACTTGGAAAGTGGTGACAGAATCAGCCCTAGTCAGCATGGATTCACTAAAGAGAAATCATGCTTGGTAAATCTGCTGTAATTCTTTGAAGATATGACCAGTAGCGTGGACAAGGGTGAATCAGTAGATGTTGTGTATCTGGACTTTTAAAAGCCTTTTGACAAGATTCCACACAAGAAATTAGTACAGAAAATTAAAGCTCATGTTATCAGAGATAATGTATTGACATGGATAGAAAACTGGATGGCAGACAGGAAGTGGAGAGTTGGAATAAATACATTCTTTCTAGAATTTCAGTGGGGTGCTGTATGGTTCAGTGCTGGGACCCCAGCTGTTTACAATATACATTAATGATTTGGATGAAGGAATTGAATGTTTATCTCCAAATGTGCAGATGACACTAAACTGGATGGCAGTGTATAGAACATAGAAGAATACAGCGCAATACAGGCCCTTCAGCCCTCGATGTTGCGCCGATCCAAGCCCACCTAACCTACACTAGCCCACTATCCTCCATATGCCTATCCAATGCCCGCTTAAATGCCCATAATGAGGGAGAGTCCACCACTGCCACTGGCAGAGCATTCCATGAACTCACGCAACATCCTGGTAAACCTCCTCTGCCCCCGTTCCAGTGCCTCCACATCCTTCCTATGGTATGGCGACCAAAACTGCACACAATATTCCAGATGCGGCCGCACCAGAGTCTTATACAACTGCAACATGACCTCAGTACTCCGGAACTCAATTCCTCTACCAATAAAAGCCAGTACGCCATATGCCTTCTTCACCGCACTATTTACCTGGGTGGCAACTTTGAAAGATCTGTGTACATGGACACCAAGATCCCTCTGCTCATCCACACTACCAAGTATCCGACCATTAGCCCAGTACCCCATCTTTTTGCTGTGAGGAAGTTGCTAAGAGGCTGCAGGGTGACTTGGACAGAATGGCTGAGTGGGCAAATAGTTGGCAAATGCAACATAATTTGGATAAATGTGAGGTAATCCACTTTGCTCACAAAATCAGGAAGACAGATTATTATCTGAATGGTGGCAGTTTCGGAAAAGGTGAGGTGCAACGAGACCTGGGTATCATGGTGGAAGAGTCGCTGAAGGTTAGCATGTAGGTGCAGCGTGCAATGAGGAGAAAGTGAGGTCTGCAGACGCTGGAGATCAAAGCTGAAACTTTATTGCTGGAACAGCACAGCAGGTCAGGCAGCATCTAGGGAACAGAAGATTCGACGGAGGGCATGTGCCCGAAACGTCGAATCTTCTGTTCCCTAGATGCTGCCTGACCTGCTGTGCTGTTCCAGCAATAAAGTTGCAGCGTGCAATGAGGAAAGCTAATGACATGCTCTCCTTCATAGTTAGAGGATGAAGTATCGGAGTAAGGACGTCTTGCTGCAGTTCTACAGGGCCTTGGTGAGGCCACACCTTGAGTATTGTATGCAGTTTTGGCCTCCTAGTCGAAAGAAGGACATTCTTGCTATTGAGTCCAGTGAAGGTTCACCAGACTGATTCCCAGGATGGCAGGACTGACATATGAGGAAAGACTGAATTGACTGGGCTTGCACTCAGTGGAATTTAGAAGAACGAGGGGGAATCTCATACAAACATAAAATTCTGAAGGGACTGGACATGCTAGATGTGGGAAGAATATTTCTGATGTTGGGCAAGTCCAAAACTAGGGGTCACAGTCTAAGAATAAGGGGTAAGCCATTCAAGACTGAGATGAGGAAGACTGTCTTCACTCAGAGAGATGTAAACCTGTGGACTTCCCTCCCACAGGAAGCAGTTGGGGCCAGTTCATTAGGTATATTCAAGAGGGAGCTGGATGTGAAACTTGTGGCTAAAGGTATCAAGGGGTAAGGGGGAGGCGCAAGTGGGATACTGAGATTGCAGGGTCAGCCATGAGCGTATTGAATGCTGTGCAGGCTCGAAGGGCTGAATGGCCTACTCCTAAACCTACTTTCTATGTAAATATTTAATTTATGATTGCCAGGGAGTAGTCCCATACATAATGTGAGTCCTGATGCATTTTGACAGGATTGCATTCTGTAAATGAGGCTGTGTATTATGATGAAAATATTACACCAAAGGACTCAAAATTGTATTTAATTTTGCCTCGACAAGCTTGCACCATGCTGTTCATCTGGAGCAATGCTTAGAAAGCTTGTGATTTCAAATAAACCTGTTGGACTCTAACCAGGTGTTATGAGATCTCTGACCTGGTGATAACAGGTGACTGTTTGGTGATGCTAGACTAACTTGGCTGTGTTTTATACATCTCAACATAGTGCAACAGGATATTATACATCACCTGTGAGGATGTAGAGATTTCAATTTAACATGTTATGAGGGGTGACCTTGTACAGGTTTATAAAATCATGAGGGGCATGGATAGGATAAATAGACAAGGTCTTTTCTCTGGTATGGGAGACTCCAGAACTAGAGGGAATAGATTTTGGGTGAGAAGGGAAAGATATGAAAGAGACCCAAGGGCCAACTTTCTCACGCAGAGGGTGGTGCATGTGCGGAAGGGACTGCCAAGGAAGTCATGGATGCTGGTACAATTGCAATATTTAAAAGGCACCTGGATGGGTATATGATTAGAAAGGGTTTGGAGGGATATGGGCCAGATGCTGGCAGGTGGGACTAGATTGGGGTTGGGGTATCTGGTCGGCATGGACGAGTTGAATCGAAGGGCCTGTTTCCGTGCTGTACATCTCTATAACTATGTTATCTGTGAGAAAGCATGTACTGACAATGCAGCAATCCCTTAGGGCTGTCAGACTAGATCATGTGGTCTTGTTTCTGCAGTAGAACTTCAGATACGGTGAGAGTGATACTTCCCTAAGCTCACTGAAGTGACCAGAATACTGTCCAGAAAGGGTGTTTTGACACAGGTCACATGGTTTCAGGTAGGGTATCCAGGAAGGAGTTGCTCAGTATGGGACTTGAAATGGGCAATGGGTCATTAAAACAAATTGGCAGTGTTCAGCCTAGCAGTCAAGCAACTTCTTCAGTGCATTTGGCTCACAGTGCATCAAGTTGTAAAGCAATTCAGATGTAGGAATGTGTGGGTTTTGCAGAGGACACACCATGCATAGTTACCTAAAGAAGTTAGGGAAAACATCAAATTTGAGGAAAACGAATGAACAAAGAAGAGCAGCAGGAAGTTCACTTGTTGCATGTTTGATTATTACCTTTTTTTCATTACATGTCATCGTTTAAAAAATGTCATCATACCATGCTCTGTAATTTACTAAAGTAGCCACAGAGTTAATTTTTTACTGGTATAGAACTGTGGAATCCTGTATCCCTAGTAAATAGACAAAAGAATTTAACAAGCCCACAAATAGCTAGTCAAATCCACAGAGCTGGCAAACACTATCGTTTGGTGCTGGGTGGAATTGTTTGTGAAGAGGATCGTTCCTTTAATGACCAGATGAACTGAATTTGAATTGAGGTTGTGTTGAGCTTCAGGAAAATGGGATGTGCCATCAAGGATGACAGGGGAAAGTTATAAAAGGGACCTCAGGGGTAACTTTTTCTCGCAAAAGTTGGTCGTGTATGGAATGAGCTGCCAGAGGATGTGGTGGAGGCTGGTACATTTACAACATTTAAAAGGCATCTGGATGGATATATGAATAGGGAGGGTTTAGAAGGATATAGGCCAAATGTTGGCAGATGGAACTAGATTAATTTGGAATATCTGGTCGGCATGGACAAGTTGGATGGAGGGCCTGTTTCCATGTTGTACATCTCTGTGACTCTCTGAATAGTGAAATTTCTAAATGTATATCTCTTGTGATTTTCCCAGGAGACGATGAATGGGAGAGGCTATTCACAGGTAAAGGGACAACTGGAAAGTGGGAGGTCTTCAAAAAAGACATAATGAGAGCCCAGTATACTTCAATTAGTGCGAAGGGCAAGACTGGTAGGAGTAGGGAATATTGGATGACTAAAGAAATTGAGGCTTCGGTCAAGAGAAAGGAGGAGGCATATGGCAAGTACTGGCAGCTGGAATTGAGTGAATCCCTCGAGGAATATAAAAGCAGTCAGAGTATACTTGAGAAGGAAGTCAGGAGGGTAACAAGGGGACATGAGATAACTTTGACAATTCGGGTTAAGGAGAATCTGCAAATACATTAAGGACAAAAGAGTAACTCAGGAGAGAATAGGGCTCCTTAAAGATCAATAAGGTGGTCTATGTATGTAACTGCAGGAAATGGGTGAGATACTAAACGAGTATTTTGCGTAATTATTTACTGTGGAAAAGGATATGGAAACTAGACAACTTGAAGAAATAAATACTGATATCTTGAAAAGTGTCTATTTTTCAGGGGAGGTGATGTTTGACATCTTAAAATGCATAAAGGTGGATAAACCTATGGGAGCTGATTAGGTGTAATCCAGAACTGTATGGGAAGCTAGGAAAATGATTGCCAGCCCCTGACTGAGATATTTGTATCAATAGCCACAGGTAAGGTGCTGAAAGACTGGCATGTGGAAAATGTTATTATTTAAGAAAGTTGGTAAGGAAACGCCAGGGAACTATAGACCTATAAACCTGATGTCTGTGGTGGGTAAGCTGTTGGAGAGGATTCTGAGGGACAGGATCTATAAGTATTTGGAAAAGCACACACTGTGGCTCAGTGGTTAGCACTGCTGCCTTACAGTATCAGGGTCCTGGGTTTGATTCCAGCCTCGAGCAACTATCAGTGTGGAGTTTGAACATTCTCCCCGTATCTACGTGGGAGTCCTCCGGGTGCTGCGGTTTCCTCCCACAGTCCAAAGATGTGCAGGTTAGGTGAATTGGCCATGCTAAGTTGCCCATAGTGTTGAAGGATATGTAGACTAGGTGCATTAGTCAGGGGGATCGCAGGGTAGGGGAATAGGTCTGGGTGGGATACTCTTCGGAGGGTTGATGTAGACTGGTTGTTCCAAATAGCCTGTTTCCACACTGGAGGGATTCTATGATTAGGGAAAGTAAACTTGGCTTTATGCATGCACATTCAATGGTATTACCATCACTGAATCCCACACTATCAACATCTAGGGATTATCATTGAACAGAAAAAACTCAATTGGACTCACCACATAAACATAGTAGCTGCAAGAGCAGGTCAGACGCTAGGAATGTTCTGGCAAGTAACTCACCTCCTGACTACTCAAAACCTGCCCACCATTTACAAGGCACAAGTCAGGAGTGTGATGTAATATTCTCCACTTGCTTGGATGGGGCAGCTCCAACAACACTCAAGAAGCTTGACACCATCTGGGACAAAGCAGCCTGCTTGATTGGCACTACATCCAAAGCATCCACTCCCTCCACCAACAATGCTCAGTAGCAGCAGTGTGTACTATCTATAAGATGCATTGCAGAAATTCACCAAAGATTACCACACAGTACCTTCCAAACCCATGACCAATTCAATCTAGAAGGTCAAGGTCAGTAGATATATGGGAACACCACCACCTTCAAGTTCCCCTCCAAGCCACTCAACATTCTGACTTGGAAGTGTACCGTAGTTCCTTCACTGTTGCTGGGTCAAAACCTTGGAATTTCCTCCCTAATGGCATTGTGGTGGACTGCAGTGGTTTAAGATGGCAGCTCACCACCATCTTCCCAAGTGTAACTAGGACTGGGCAATAAATGCTGGCCAGCCAGCAATGCCTACATCCCACAAATTTTTTTTTAAAAAACTCGTGACTCACTAATTTGATTTAGTTTTTCAATGAAGTGACAAAGAAGACTGATGAAGGCACAGCGATGGCCATTGTCTTTTATGAACTGCAGCAAAGTTCCACACGGTAGATTGGTTAGCAAGGTTAGATCACATTTGAATACGGACAGCTAGCCATTTGGATTCAAAATTGACTTGAAGGTAGAGACAGAGTGTGATGGTGGAGGATTGTTTTTTTGGGTTGGAGGCCTGTGACCAGCGGTGTACCACAAGGTTCGGTTGAGTCCACTGCTTTTTGTCACCTATATGAATGATTTGAATGTGAATATAGGGCAAGTGGTTAGTCATTTTACAGATGACATCAAGATTGGAGGTGTAGTGGACACTGATGAAGGTTACCTCGACTACAATGGGTCTTTGATCAGATAGGTTGATGAGCCAAGGAGTGGCAGATAGAGTTTAATTTAGATAACTGTGAGGTGCTACATTTTGGAAAGGTAAATCAGGGCAAGACTTATACACTTAATGGTAGGATCCTGGGGAGTGTTGCCAAACAAAGAGACCTTGCGGTGCAGGTTCATAGTTCCTTGAAGGTGGAGTCACAGGTATATAGGGTAGTGAAGAAAGTGTTTGGTACACTTGCCTTTATCAGTCAGTACGTTGAGTGTAGAAGTTGGGACGTTATGCTGCGGCCAAACAGGACATTGGTTACAGCACTTTTGGAATTATAGTCTCCCTGTTCTGGCAAAGATGTTAAATTTGGGAAGGTTCAGAAAAGGTTTACAAAGATGTTACCAGAATTAGAGGGTTTGAGCTCTGGGGAGAGGCTGAATACACAGCGGCTATTTTCCCTAGAGCGTTGGAGGCTGAGGGGTGACCTTATAGAGGTTTACAAAATCATGAAGGGCATGGAAAGGGTAAATAGAGAAGGTATTTTCCCTGGGGTGGGAGAGGCCAGAACTAGAAGGCATAGGTTTCAGGTGAGAGGGAAAGAATTAAAAGGGACTTGGGCAACTTCTTCACGCAGATGGTGATCTGTGTATGGAATGGGTTGCCAGAGGACCTGGTGGAGGCTGGTATAATTACAGCATTTAAAAGGCATCTTCATGGGTACATGAATAGGAAGGGTTTAGATGGAAATGGGCCAAATGCTGGCAAATGGGACTAGATTAATTTGGGATATCCGGTTAGCATGGGCGAGTTGGACTGAAGGGTCTGTATCCAACCTGTACACATCGGACTCTACAATTAAAAGTAACTATTTATTAAAAAAAAAAATTAAGCTTCAAAGTAGAAAAGCACTGAACTCTGATGGCATACATTTTATGACAATGAGGGATATGTTTTGAAAGAAGAGACATCTTACACTTGATATGTTAACTTTGCTTCTTTCTCCACAATACTGCTGAATTTCTCCAGCACACATTTTTTGGTGTTAGCAAACACTGCCTTTTTTAAAAAAAAGTGATTAATTCATTCACTCACCCGATGTGGGCATCAGTGTCTAGACCACCATTAATTGCCCATCCTAGTTGCTTTGAGAAGGTGATGGTGAGCTGCTTTCTTGAACCATCACAGTCCATTTGGTGCAGGTAGCCGCACAATACTAATAGGGTTTGAGTTCCAGGATTTTCACCCAGTGACAATGAAGGAGCATCTGGCTTTAATATTTCCAGTCTGCTGTCATTTAATTTATCATATGGTTTTTCTTCTTTCTCC
This sequence comes from Chiloscyllium plagiosum, assembly GCF_004010195.1. Classification (NCBI taxonomy): domain Eukaryota; kingdom Metazoa; phylum Chordata; class Chondrichthyes; order Orectolobiformes; family Hemiscylliidae; genus Chiloscyllium; species Chiloscyllium plagiosum. The sequence goes on from NC_057750.1 coordinate 19,506,191, forward strand.
AAATACAGGGGTCTGCCTACAGAATCATGAGAATGAAGGCTTTCCATCACCAGTGGTCATCCTTCCATTCATGAAACATGGGGATCTCCACAGCTTCCTCCTGTACTCTCGACTGGGAGAGAGCCCTGTGGTAAGTTCATGCCACAATCTTAGGGATCTGTAAGGCATCCAATCTTGGTAAATGATCATTGGTGCTGGTGGGTTTGATGAGAGAGCACTCAGTCCCTCCTGCTCAATTGATAGGGGTGAACAAATCTTCAAAATTCAAACAGAGATACAGTTAAGGTTGAGTTCATTGATGTTTGATATGTTGGATATTCAATGACAAGGGTCTGGCAAAGGGGCGTTATGAAGTGAATCATGTGATGGCATGAACCATGGTGTCAAGAAAGCAGCTCACCACTCATAATTAGGGACAGACAATAAATGTTGGCCCAGGCAGTGATACTCTTATCCTGTTATGGACCGGACCAGACCAGACTCCCTAAAAATATATGAAGAAGATAGTCTTGACTCTAAATTTTTCTTATTTTAAATGTAACTGTAAGGTGTTATGTTCTGGATGCAATACAATTGGTCAAACTGTTGAAGCAAGACATCTTTTATTCATACGCTATAATTAAAATACAGAAATAATAAAAATAAAGAAAAGAATTGGCTTAACTGTAACTATCAAAATACTTAATAATATATATATTAATTACAACTAATTAACTGTTCTAATACAGTAACATCCCATAAGCACTCCTTTGGTAAATGCAAATTCAGTAAAATAGATTGTCTGACATGCGATTCTAGCAATAGAAAGAGAATCCTAGATTTTAGCTGTAACAGAAAGAGGAATGAGAGCTTTCACATCCAGCCTCAAGACCTCAGCTCCTGCAAAAATCTCAAACTAAAACTCGTGGTTCTGTGGGAGCTTGATCTCACCCATTCAGGCTGCTTCTTTGTTCCAACTTTTTTTAAAAACCCAAGGCCTCACAAGCTGTTTACTTTAAATGGCTTTGAGTGGACTGCTCAGTACCTCTGTCTCAACCTTTCTTTACTAAAAAAAAGGCAAAATACATCTCTTAAAGCCTCTCTCAATAAATTTATGAGTTTCCCTTTCAACTTCCAGCATTCCGAATGAATGTGTCTCTTGTTATAATTGGAACACTTTGGCTTCTGATTTTCACCTACCCCACAGTACTTTGCTTTCTGATTTGTGGAGGAAACCTCAGGGGCATTCTCAGCTATCTAGTCTTAGTCTTGGCTACTTGCCTTTCTTCCACTTCGTACCTTTTTTGAATTTATGAGGGTAATGGAATAAAATTTAGTTTTATGGATTATTGCTATTATTGCTACTGGTCCACATCATGGGTTCTTTATTACAGAAATTAGTGAATTTTTAAATTCCTCGAAGAACTTTTCATAAATGATTTCACCTTCATTACTTTCATCCACCCGTCAAAATTACTTCGCTTAACCCTTTTGAATTCAATGTAAGTTTGTCCTGGCTGCTTCCTTCAATTGAGATATATGCATCAAGCACTAACTCTGATGCAGCCAACATAGTTTCGGCACTGTAGGAGCATAACCCCTGAACAGGGACAAAGACTCAGGAGGGAGGCAGGATTCAGGCACATGGCAGACTTCACTCCTATTCAAGCAATAATCTGGTAATGTAGGGAGAGGGCCAAATTTCTTCCCCAAATTTGGTCTTGACATGAGAACCTAGTCATTCTCTTAATCTTCAGCTCAGATCAGAAGCGAAATCAATGACGTTCTAGTTTTTACAGTGAAATACAGCATTTATGTTACAATAATCACATGCAATGTGTTGACTGTGTCCTTCCCCTTATTCTATACATGCAATCCTATGATACAAGTAATCAATATTGGGCATTCCTATGGGCAGGCCCAGGTTCCCATGATCTCATGGTGTTTAGCAGACATTGTAATCACCAGTCTTGGACTGTTTCTATGTATTCTATTAATTTACATTCCAAGATCACTCCTTCGTACTTGTCACAGACTTGCTTTTCTCTAAGGACTGCTTGAATTCTGTTGACCCTTGTATTGCTTTGCTATCTCTTTCAAATTCTGTTACTCCTCTCATATTTTCCATTGTCCCAGTTATAAGTATAAAAAATAAAAAAGACTGTTGGTTCTAACTAACTGCTATAAGATTCGGTGTTAATTCTTGTTATAAAGTTAGTTGTATGTAAAGTTTGACAGCTACTCCTGTTTTAAGCACTCTTTAACTAAAAAGTTGCGAACAAGTCATTGCATACAAGGTGTGCCAAGCATGTTTTTAGAGATAACGAAAGTGTTTCTCAAGTCTAGTTAAATTTCACATCTATGTTTGTATGTTTTCCCCTAACTCTTCTATTATACTCTGATTATAAATGTGTATCTATAATTACATTGAAATTTATCTCTGTGATTACCTGAAAAATCTTTAACTAGAACCTATTTCTTAATATTGTGAATAGATTCAATGCAACAACTGATTACTACAAAATAATTTTAGCTGTTTTCACAGCTACACAATAATTGAGACTGACTATGTCATGGACTGAGGTTTACACCCCTTATAGTAATTGGTGCTGTTGACTTAATTTATGAGACAAGATTCTTTCATTAGTGAGGTTGGAATCAATCACATGTCATAGTGTAATAAACTCATGTCGATCCTTAGACATCTTCTTATTGAACTGTTGTTGATGTCTGTTTGTGTAGGGGCTCCCATTCACCCTGGAATAGCCCTGTTCAAAGGTACCATGATGTTTCACTTAATGCTGGAGCAGGCTGTTTAATTGTCTATGCCTTATCAGCCATTTTATGTCTTTCAAATGTGGGCAGCCCTTACAGTCACTAATGCTGGAAAATTTCCTCTGCCTCAAATTTCCTGAACTTTACCTGTCAATCTACACTGCCCATTCACCTTTTGCCCAGTTAAGTTGTCGAGCCATTTCCTCAAATGACATGTTTCCATATCGCTGTCCTCAAATTTTGGTTGGGACTGTGCAAATTTAAATATTTCTTTGAACATTGAGTTACATGGCTCAGATTATCCCCACCAAACTCAGCATCTTGATGTCTAATCTTTCAATTGTGCTACTTTTAGTAACTATTCATGTTCTCTCTCATCTTTCCCTTTGCAATTTGCATTATAATTTTCTCATTTCCATTTTGGGCTTTATATTTCCATTTCTTGCTTTCTTAATCCTAACTCTCTTTCCTTATCTTTTTCTGCCATCTCTGGTTCCTTCACTGTCTCCTCATGCTCCAGCCACTTCAATGGTAACCGATCCTGACATTTCACTACTTGAAGTGCTTGACCATTATTGTACTTCCTTTAAGTCCGAGAGTTGTGCCAGTGCTTCAATTATCTCTAACGTTTTAACTCTGTCAGGCAATGCTATCCACCAGTTTGTCAACCAAATAATCAATGTTGGTTTTGCTGTTTCCAGTGCCTTAAGCCCCAGGGCCCAATAGTAACAACCCCAGGTTATTGAGAGAGGCAAGAGAGCAGATTGCTGAGGCCTTGACCTAGATCTTTGTATGCTCAGTAGCTACTGGTGAGTTCCTGGAGGACTGGCGCGTAGCTAACATTATTCCTCTGTTCAAGAAGGGGAAATAGGGATAATCCAGGAAACTATAGATGGGTGGTTTTCACACTGGTGGTTGGGAAACTATTGGCGAGATTTTTAGGATAAAATTTATGTGCGCTTGGAAAAGCAGAGCCAAGTTGGAACAGTCGGCATGGCTTTGTGCAGGGCAGGTTATTAACTTATTAACTTGACTGAATTTTTCAAGGAGGTGGCAAAAGTGATCAATGAAGGTAGAGCAGTGGATGTTGTCTACATGGATCTTAGGAGCAGCGTTCTGAAAGTTTGTGATTTCAAATAAACCTACTGGACTGTAACCTGGTGTCATGTGACTTCTGACCTTGTCCACCCCAGTCCAACAACAGCAACTCCACATCATGGCTACAGGTGCGATTCCACTCTCAGGCAACTGTCTATGTGGAGTTTGCACATTCTACCGATGTCTCTGTAGGTTTCCTCCAGATGCTCCGGTTTCCTCCCATGGTCCAAAGATGCGCAGGCTAGGTGGATTACCCAGGGGAAATGCAGGGTTATAAGGTTTGCCGTCTTTAGCGGCAAGAACGTTATTGTATTGTGGGCATGACTTAGTGCCAAAACTTTTGAAAAGAGTCAATTAACAAATCTGTACAGCAGTTTAAGGAACATAATATATATCGAGAGGATAAACAATGATGTGTCCATCCTCTATCCCTGTATTTAACTTGTTTCCTCACATGATTAATGTCCATATGCTCTGAGCTTGTTGATATTTAACAGTTCGGATTTCCACTGAGCAGCAAAGTGAGAACTAATAGGGCCATCTAAAGTTAGACCTTGAGTCACTGCTCACATCCCTGGTATTTCCAAAGATTTGGGTGATAAAATCCAGCTGGTTAGAGACTGAAATTTTCTCCCTTTGAATGGGAGTGGCAGGTTAAAGGAGAAGGGTTCCAATAGAATTCAAAGTTTGTGAGAAGATTTGTAGCTCAGGTGCTCATTGTTGTTGTTCTGTTTGCCATGCTGGGAATTTGTGTTGCAGACGTTTCATCCCCTGTCTAGGTGACATCCTCAGTGCTTGGGAGCCTCCTGTGAAGCGCTTCTGTGATGTTTCCTCCGGCATTTATAGTGGTTTGAATCTGCCGCTTCCGGTTGTCAGTTCCAGCTGTCCGTTGCAGTGGTCGGTATATTGGGTCCAGGTCGATGTGCTTATTGATTGAATCTGTGGATGAGTGCCATGCCTCTAGGAATTCCCTGGCTGTTCTCTGTTTGGCTTGTCCTATAATAGTAGTGTTGTCCCAGTTGAATTCATGTTGCTTGTCATCTGCGTGTGTGGCTACTAAGGATAGCTGGTTGTGTCGTTTCATGGCTAGTTGGTGTTCATGGATGCGGATCGTTAGCTGTCTTCCTGTTTGTCCTATGTAGTGTTTTGTGCAGTCCTTGCATGGGATTTTGTACACTACATTGGTTTTGCTCATGCTGGGTATCGGGCCCTTCGTTCTGGTGAGTTGTTGTCTGATAGTGGCTGTTGGTTTGTCTGCTGTTATGAGTCCTAGTGGTCGCAGTAGAATTGGAAATTTGGACATCTCAGTCATTAGAAGAGAACTGTCAGGACAGTTCTGTGGAGAAATTCCTTCCCCCAGAGAGTGGTGAGCCTGTGGAATTCTCTGCTTTACTGGGTGATTGAGGGAAAATCATTGAATTTTCTCAAATAGGAGTTAATTTATGGCTTAAGGCATCAAAGGGGATGGGAGATGGTGGGAACTGAGTGCTGAGTCAGGTGATCAAAGAAGGCCAGAAGGATTGAATGGCCCACAGTTGCTCCTATTTTCTATGATACTGTACACTAAATGAGGAACGGGATGCCTGCTTACCCTCTCAGTTGTTGCAGTCATTCTTTCTGTAACCTTCCCCTCCCATTTTGTGCTGTACTCTCCTCCACCGCTTCCATTAACCTGTCCACTCTTGCACATTCTGCACACACTCCCTTTTGCTTTACCCCACATATGCTCACACTTACACTCTCTCACTCTCATGCGCTATCACACACATACATTCTTTCACACACACTCTCCCCTTGCTTGTGACACTCAGTACAGTGCAATAGACTACTGCCCTTTTGATTCTTTGCTGTAATACCCAGTCAGCATTAGTGTGCCTGGATGATACGCAAACGATGGGTCATAATGTTCCAGCCCTCCCACCTCAACTTTCTAATCAGAGTGAGATCCACTATGTTGAGGAAAGATTTGAAACATCAGATTTTCCCTCTCCTAATCTTGGGACCCCACGGTCCAAGTTACCCAATCCTCCCTGAGTATTCTGGCTAACTCAGCAATGATATGATTTGAAGTTGCCGGTGTTGGACTGGGGTGTACAAAGTTAAAAATCACACAACACCAGGTTATAGTCCAACAGGTTTAATTGGAAGCACACTAGCTTTCGTAGCAACGCTCCTTCATCAGGTGGTAGTGGAGGGCTCAATCCTAACACACAGAATTTATAGCAAAAATTTACAGTGTGATGTAACTGAAATTATACATTGAAAAATTGATTGTCTGTTAAGCCTTTCATCTGTTAGAATACAGTGATAGTTTCACTTCTTTCAACAGATGAAAGGCTTAACAGACAATCAATTTTTCAATGTATAATTTCAGTTACATCACACATCTGAAAGCTAGTGTGCTTCCAATTAAACCTGTTGGACTATAATCTGGTGTTGTGTGATTTTTAACTCAGCAATGATAGGGAAGCATTTCCTATTCTGTGTTAGGTGTCTTACATAAGAAAAGTGGCAATGCTTCATTGGATGACAAATGCTTTGGTATATCAGGATACTGTCCTCTATACATGACTTTGGCTCTTTCACCATCTCATATTTCTGTGCAATGTTGATTCTCTCTTCTAGTACCTCCCGATGCAGACACTGGTAAAATTCATGACTGACATTGCTCGGGGAATGGAGTATCTCAGCAACAAGAACTTCATCCACCGGGACCTGGCTGCCCGCAACTGCATGTGAGTCTATTGGGATTTGTCACCTTTTCTGGTATCATGTATCTCACTTGACTTGTACATCAGAGCTTCTTAGGTACAAACTGTTTGATTCCAAAAGTGCCATCTCCAAACTTGCCTTTCACCCAGTGTTCATGTTTAACCTGTAAGAGTCACTGGATAGGAAAAATAGCTAATATACCTTTTTTAAACCCAGCAACATGGAAAACATAGAACAGTACGGGACAGGAACTGGCCTTTTGACCAACCAAGATTTCATTCCAAACTGTTCCCATCTGCCTGCACAGGGTCCATATCCCTCTATTCCCGGTCTGTTCATGTGCGTGTCTAAATGTTCTTAAACTTTGCTAATGTATCTGCTTCTATCACCTCCTTTGAGAACACATTCCAGGTACCTATCACCCTCTATGTGAAGAAATTTTTTTTTTTTTTACACATCTCCTTTAAACTTTTCCCCCCACTCACCTTAAACCTATGCCCCTGAGTATTTGACATTTGCACCCTGGGAAAAAGATTCCAACTATCCACCCTATCAATATTGCTCATAATTTTATATACTCCTATCAGCCTTCGGCGTACTAGCAAAAGCAATCCAAGTTTGTCCAATTTCTCCTTATATCTAATTCGCTCCAATCCACGTAACATTCAGTAAACCTCTTTTGTACCCTCTCTGAAACTTCTTCACCCTTCCTTATTGTGTGGAGAAAAGAGCTGCACACAATACTCCAAAATGTGGCTGACTGAAGTCTTATGCTGCCAACATCGATGATGTTTAAAGAAAGTAATATTCTGACATTATCTGGTCTGTCCTATGTGTACATCCAGACCCACAATGTGGTTCACTCTTAAATGCCCTCTGAAATGGCTGAACAAGCCTCTCTGTTACATCAAAATGTAAAGGGAAATTCAATTGGCAAGAAATCGATAAAACACTTAGCATTGGCTGAGGCACTAGAATTGACAAGGGCACAAACAGTCCACTTTGACCCTGCAAAGGTCTCCTTACAGCTTGTGTCATAATTATAACAAAAAGATGGGGTACTGGGCTAATGGTTGGATACTTGGTAGTGTGGATGAGCAGAGGGATCTTGGTGTCCATGTACACAGATCTTTGAAAGTTGCCACCCAGGTAAATAGTGCGGTGAAGAAGGCATATGGCGTACTGGCTTTTATTGGTAGAGGAATTGAGTTCCGGAGCCCTGAGGTCATGTTGCAGTTGTATAAGACTCTGGTGCGGCCGGATCTGGAGTATTGTGTGCAGTTTTGGTCGCCATACTATAGGCAGGATGTGGAGGCACTGGAACGGGTGCAGAGGAGGTTTACCAGGATGTTGCCTGGTATGGTAGGAAGATCGTATGAGGAAAGGCTGAGGCACTTGGGGTTGTTTTCATTGGAGAAAAGAAGGTTTAGGGGTGACTTGATAGAGGTGTACAAGATGATTAGGGGTTTAGATAGGGTTGACCGTGAGAACCTTTTTCCACGTATGGAGTCAGCTATTATGAGGGGGCATAGCTTTAAATTAAGGGGTGGTAGGTATAGGTATAGGACAGATGTTAGGGGTAGGTTCTTTACTCAGCGAGTCGTGAGTTCATGGAATGCCCTGCCAGTAGCAGTGGTGGACTCTCCCTCTTTATGGGGATTTAAGTGGGCATTGGACAGGATAGTGGGCTAGTGTAGGTTAGGTGGGCTTGGATCGGCGCAACATCAAGGGCCAAAGGGCCTGTACTGCGCTGTATTCTTCTATGTTCTATGGGAGAGATGCCCAACAGACAAGTCAAGCCACATAGTCGCACTCATGAAATCATGGCGAGGGGCAAATGGGACCACAGTGCAAAGAGAAATTAAGATAATTAAAAATAATAAAATGGCAAGCCTTAGAAACTTTCTATCTTAATGCACAAAACTTTTGGAATAAGAAGGAACAGTGAAAATTGATGTAAATAGATATGATTTCATAGCCATTATGGAAACATGGTTAACAGGAGATCAAATCTGGAAACTTAACATTTCGGGATATTAAACCTTTTAGAAAGACAGGAGGGGAGAAGCTTTGTTAATGAGAGATGAAATGTGGACAGTTGAGAGAGATAATACAGATTCAGATGATGCAGACTCCATTTGGGCAGGAGTAAGTCATAGCAAAGGAAAGAAGACACTGTTAGAAGTAAGGTATACTCTCCAAACAGTAGCCACACTGTGGGAAAGGGTGTAAAATAACAATTAATAGGAGTATGTAAAAGGAATATTGCAATAATTATGGGTGGCTTTAATCTGCATGTTGATTGAGTCAATCAAGTTGCAAAGGATAGCTATGTCGATGAATTTGTAGAGTGCAATTTGTAAGGTTAGTTTCCTAGAGTAATATACCATGAAGCCAAGCAGGGAACAGTCAATCCTGGGTCTGGTAAAAGGTAATAAAGCAAGCTTAATAAATGATCTCTGAGTAGAAGATCCCTGAGGAAGTAGCGATCATAACATATTACAATTTAGTATTCAATTTGAGTGGGAGAAACTTGGGTCAGAAGTAACTGTGTTTAACTTAAGTAAAGAGAATCACAATAAAATGAGGATGGAATTATCCGAGGTGGATTGGGCAGAGAGATTAGCAGGAAAGACAATAAGCAAGCAGTAGCAGATATTTAAGGAGGTACTTCATGACTCATTAAAATATATATCTCAGTAAGAAGGAAAGACTTTAAGAGAGGGATAAATTAACTATGGCTAACCAAGGAAGTTCAGGAGCATATAAAGTTGGAAGAAAAATGACAAAAAGATCAGCAATTGCCCTGAAAACTGGGATAAATTTGGAATCCAGAAAAAGGAGAATTAAGAGGGTAATAAAGAGAGAGAAAATAAATTGGAGCCAAACTAGCAAGGAATGTAAAAACTGACAATAAGAGTGTCTTTAAGTGTATGAAAAGGAAGAGAGAGGTCAAAGTGAAGCCCTTTAGAAATTAAATATACAGAGATAGCTATGGGGAACAAGGAAATGGCTGAGGAGTTAAAACAGAAGGTAGCGCAGTGGCTCAGTGGTTAGCACTACTGCCTCACAGTGCTAGTGACCTGGGTTTGATTCCACCCTTGGGCGACTGTGTGTGGAGTTTGCACATTCTGCCCATGTCTGCGTGGGTTTCCTTCGGGTACTCCGGTTTCCTCCCACAGTCCAAAGATATGCACGTTAGATGGATTGGCCATGTTAAATAGCCTATAGTAACCAGGAATGTGTAGGTCAGCTCGATTAGCTGTGGGTGATGCAAGGTTACAAGTATAGGTTGGAGAGGGGGTGGGAGGTTCTTTGGATGGTCAGTGTAGGCTTGATGGGCTGAATGATGTGCTTCCACACTGTAAGGATTCTATTCTATTCTATGAGATATTTTGTATCAGTCCTTTTAGTGGAAGACACTTCAAACATCCCATTAATACTAACAAAGACATGGGAGAAATTAAGTACCATCACTATCAGTATTAGAAAAGTAATGAGGCTAAAGACTGGTAAGTCCCTGGTCTTGATAGTTTGCACCCTAGGATCCTAAAAGTAGCTACAGAGATAGTGGAGGCATTAGTATAATTTTTGGGTTCTGGAGAAGTACCATGGAATGGAAAACAGCCAGTGTAACACCCCAAATCAAAACAGAGGGAGGCAAAAAGCCGATTAGTTTAGGTTAGAATTAGAGTTAGATTTTATTGTCACGTGTACTCAAGAATAGGGATACAGGAATGCAATAAGTTGACATTCCAGGCTCCATCTTAAGTACAAAGGTACCTAACTACAAAATTTTAGGTACAATGTAGAAAAATAAGGAAACAAAGTTGACAATTCAATATGACAGTCCCTTCTTAAGTGCTGAGCCACGCTGAGCTCGCATTCCCTACAAGGATTCAACCTCCCCCGTGCTGACTCGCTCTCCACCACACCCTCTCACCGTCCCCCGTGCTAGCTCAATCACCTCCATACTCTCTCACTGTCCCCCATGCTGGCTCACTCTCTTGGTCTTCCCCATGCTGGGCTCAATTTCCACTGTGCTGCACCCAAGTGGACTTCCTCCCCCACAGCCACTGGGAAGAAATCTTACATTGTTTGACACCTCGAAGCCAACAGTCACCCACAGAGGGTCACTAGATTAATTAAGGAAACAAAACAGGGAAAGGACAAAAAAAATGTAAAAGTGGACAGAGTAGATGAGCTCTGGGCAGGAGCCCGCACGCTGCAGTGCTACTCCACTCCAATTTTGGGAAACATCTTTTACATCTCTTGTTGGAATCAATCATTAAGGAGCAGATTTGGGAATGCAACTGCCTTCTACTCGTTTCAATAATATTCCCATAACGTCCTGGTCTCACTCCCAAAATGTTCTGAAAAATCCTATTTCCATTCCCCATGATATTCCAAACATTCCTGTTCTAATTTCCCTGACAGTCCAAAACATTCTTGGTCTCACTTCTCTGATGTCCTGGAAGCTCCTAATCTTCCCCCCTCCCCCCCCCCCGATGTCCTGAAATCATTGTCTCACTTCCCTGACATCCTTGAAAATCTTAATCTCACTCCTGATGCATAGAGTTATAGCCAAAGACTTGCAGTCAGCGATTAGACATACAATGCAGCTTGTGATTTATCTTTTTTTCATTTGAGCTTTCGGGGTGTCTTGGATTGATTTAGGATATCTGGCTGGCATGGATGAGTTGGACTGAAGGGTCTATTACTCTATCTCGTCCAAACTGCAGAACACAGTCAGCCACAAAGTGAGCCATGAGTTTCAGATGTGGCTCAGAAGCAGAGGCCATATAGTCTTTGATGTCAGCATTGGCAGGAACACTTATTAACGTCCAGCAGCTTTGGAATGTAATGGAGGTTTTTAAGTGTTTTTGAAATACTTCGAAGTCATGGTTGCTTATATGAGTTTTTATAACTTCAGTTAATGTAAGCAAATGTGAATAAAACTTGAAGTAAAGAAAAAGTAATTGTATAAATGGCAAAGTACGTTTTACAATATTGTAACAAAGCTAGAATTATAGAACCCCTGGTGTGGAAACAGGCCATTTGGCCCATTGAGTCCACACTAACCCTCCAAATAACACCCCCCTCTAACCCCTTCCTATCTTTGGAACCCTACATTTCCCATGGCCAATCCACCTAGCCTGCACATCCCTGGACACTTTAGGCAATTTAGCCAATCCACCTAACCTGCACATCTTTGTACTGTGGGAGAAAACCGGAGCACCCGGAGGAAATGCATGCAGGCATGGGGTGAATGTGCGAACTCCACACTGACAGTTGCCCGAGGGTGGAATTGAACCCAATCCCTGGCAACAGTGCTAACCACTGAGCCACTGTGCCGCGCTAGTAAAACAAAAACAAATTTAATTTTCTTTTTGTTTTGAGTTTGAATAACTGTAGAGGGGTTTTACAGACAATATTGACATGTGCTGTATAAGGAGAAGAGAGAATTACGACAGATGTCCTGCTCAAAAACAAGGGTTTAAGGAGCATTTAAACTAAGGTGGCATTAGGGTCAATTTTTGGTTTCCAAGATGGGTAGCTTGAATCTGAAATTTCACAATGGGTGCAGTGTCGTGGGTATGAACCTGCTAGCTCTGGAGTCACCAGCAACATGCTGATGCCAAGACAGGTTTGTTTAAAGACGAACCTCAGTTCTCTAGGACTTTATTCCAGTTGAAATGAAGTCTCTTAGGCCTTCACCCCTCATTCCGACATCATCTCCTCCCTTCCCCATGACTCTGCATGCCATCCACGCCAACTCAACACCACTTAATGTGCTCTTACTGACCCCACCCCAGTCTCTCATGGCAGCGCTTAGCCAATCAAAGGCACCCAGTATCCTCCATGCCACTGTGCCATGCTGAATCGACAGCTTTGATGCGAAAGGATTTTCACTACAGGGATTCTCATCTGTTTGAAACTGTAGACTTTGCTTGATTGAGGTTATTTAGAATTTTCTTTGTAATCACTTTTGTCAATGTCTTAACTGTCATTTGAGAACTGAAGAGGTATGATGTGTTTGAAGCTTCTGCTATTGCTACTTTAGTGCTATATTTGATTAACGTTTTTATTGGGTTGTAGGAAGAGCAGATTTCTCAGAAGATGATGTGATGACTTTCTTTTCTGAATGGTTCCGCACATACCATTATTACTGTAGGAATCACTGACTTTCAATATAGTGCGTATTGTCTGAAGAGTTAGACCATTAGTTAGCAAAGAGGGTATGAGGGTCAATGGCTGTTTGTGTGGGGAAATGAGTTGGCATGAGACTATAAGGGGCCATGGGGGTGAGAGAAATTATTTAGCAAAGCACGAACATAGGGGGAATGGAAAGGAAATGGAGGAAAGGGCAAGATGTTTTGAATTTGCTTTTCAAAAGATTCCCAAATTCAAGCTATGATTCATGACTCCCCTGATGGTGGCAAACAGTGAATCATGATGAAGCCGACCTGGTTGCGCAACATTTTTGGGAGTGACAATGTGCCCCTGCAATGGAATTGGCCAGAATGATGTTTAAACAAGACTTGGCAGAAGTTAGGAAAATGGTGACAAAAAGAGTTTACATTTCTGGACGAAGCGAGATCAGAGGCAGGAGGTTTGATGTGTTGCTATTATTTTAAAGCAATGTCTTTCTTATTGCAGGTTAAATGAAAACATGAATGTCTGCGTGGCTGACTTTGGCTTGTCCAAAAAAATCTACAATGGAGATTACTATCGACAAGGCCGGATCTCAAAAATGCCAGTAAAGTGGATTGCAATTGAAAGTCTAGCAGATAGAGTTTACACAACCAAAAGTGATGTGGTAAGTGATCTGAGTTCTGAAATCCTTCCAAAGGTCTGAGGACAATGTAATTTGAAATGAAGTATAGACGTTTCACCTTTCTGGTTAAAGGAGTTTTGGGAATGTGTTGCGTCTTGCAAATGGTGTACTTCATGGCCATGGTGACTGCTTCTAATGATTGAGCTGGTAGAGATATCCATCAATTTAGAAAATGGGAAATATAGAATCCATATACAAGGAGAGAGGCAGGATGTATTCTACTTAGAGTCGTAGAGTCATAGAGATGTATAACACGGAAGCAGACCCTTTGGTCCACCTTGTCCATACCGACCAGAAATCCCAAATTAAACTAAAATCATTTGCATACATTTTTCCCATATCACTCCAAACCCCTCCTAGTCATATAACCATCCAGATACCTTTTAAATGTTGTAATTGTACTGCCTCCACCACTTTCTTTGGCAGGTCATTCCATACAGCCACCACCACCACCTGTGTGTAAAAGTTACCCCTTAGGTCCCTTTTAAACTTTTCCCTTCTCAAATTCAACCTGTGCCCTCTAGTTTTGGACTCTCCCACCCCAAAGAAAATAACTTGTCTATTCACCTTCTCCATGTCCTTCATGATTTTATAAGCCTCTATAAGTTCACCTTTGATAAGGACACTGCAGGGAAAACAGCCCCAGTCTGTTCAGCCTCTCCCTATAGCTCAAACCCTCCAATCCTGGCAACATCCTTGTAAATCTTTTCTGAACCCTCTCAAGTTTGACAACATCCTCCCCATAGCAGGGAGACCAGATTGGACACAGCATTCCAAAAGTGGCCTCACCAATGTCCTGTACAGCCGTCTCATGACCTCCTAACTCCCATACCTCAGTAACTGACCAATAAAGGAAAGCATACCAAACACTGCCTTCACTATCCTATCTACCTCCGATTCCACTTTCAAGGAATTCTGAACTTGCACTCGAAGGTCTCCTTATTCAGCAACACTCCCCCAAGACGTTACCATTAGGTGTATAATTTGCCTTTCCAAAATGCAGCACCTCGCATTTATCTAAATTAAACTTCACCTGCCACTCCTTAGCCCAGTGACCCATCTGATCAAGATCCTGTTGTACTTTGAGGTAATCTTTGCTGTCTACTACTACACCTCCAATTTCGGTGTCATCTGCAAACTTACTAACCAAACCTCCTGTGTTCACATCGAAGTCATTTTTATAAATGAAGAAAAGCACTGGACCCAGCACCAATCCTTGTGGCACACCACTGGTCATAGGCTTCAGTCCGAAAAGGAATCCTCCATCACCATCCTCTGTCTTTTACCTTCCAACTAGTTCTGTATCCAAATGGATAGTTCTCCCTGTATACCATGTGATCCAGCCTTGCTAATCAGCCTACCATAAGGGACTTTCTAAAGTCATATAGATCATGACCACCACTCTGCCCTCATCAATCCTCTTTGATACTTCTTCAGAAAACTCAATCAAGTTAGTGAGACATAATTGCCCATGCATAAAGCCATGTTGACTATCTCTAATCAGTTCTTGACCTTCCAAGTACATGTAAATCCTGTCCCTCAGGACTTCCTTCAACAACTTGCCCACCAGCAATGTCAGGCTCACCAATCTATAACCCCTGGTTATTCCTTACCACCTTTCTTAAATAGTGGCACCACATTAGCCAACCTACAGTCTTCCAGCACCTCACTTGTGGCTATCAATCTTACAAAAGATCTCAGCAAGGAGTCTTGCAATCACTTCCCTTGCTTCCCAGAGTTCTAGGGTATATCTGGTCAGGTCCCGGGTACTTGTCCACCTTCATGCATTTTAAGAATTCCAGTACCACCTCCTCTGTAATATGGACATTTTTAAAGATGTCGCAATTATTTCCCTCTTTCATAGCAAAGTTGCGAGAGTCCATTATTAAGACAGTTATGGCGGATACTTAAAAAATCAAAATGTGATAAAACAGAGCTAACTTGGCAATGTGAAATCATGTTTAACATTTTAAAGCTTTTTCTTCAAGTGACATGCACAGCGGACAGTGGGAATTGGTAGACATAGTTTGTTTGGATTTCCAAAAGGCATTTTACAAAGTACCACATCATAAGTTAGTGCACAGGATAAGTAGCAGCACATTGCGTAGGGAGTTATACATCAGTGCGGAGAAAGCATTGAATTATAGAGTGTGATGGATGGGTCTTTGCTTTTTAATTGGCAAGCTGTGTAAAACCCCTTTATTTGGTTTTAAAGTTATTGCCCAGTTATCAATTACATACATAACTTTGATACCATTTCAGTTAATGACCTACACCTTTATATCAAGTGATAGTACATATCTGCAATGCCACTGATTGTTAGAAATCTGGCAAACATTGGCCTTTCTCAGCTGGTTGATCCTGGTGCATCCTCAGTTCAGATAATTAAACCACTTAATTGCTGCACTCAGACTTAGTTTTGAAGTCTTGCTTTGTATTTTTCCCATACTATGATTGTGTGTTATATTAGTTAATACCTGAATTTGGGCTCTTCAATTGCCTTTAATTACATCACTATCTTTTAAAAGCCATCACCGCTATTTGTCTGGCCTCTCTTTTCTAGGTACTGCTTGAAGAACACAAGTGGCTCTTTGGGGTATTATTTTTAATCTCTAGTGCTGCAGTAGTAAGGCATATTTATGGTCATGGAAAAAATTTGTAGTGCAGTTCCTTCACCACTCCAATGCAGTTTACAGACTTTTAGGAAGATACTGTAGTTTGACCAATATATTCCCATCTGCCCTTCTCTCTTCAGGCCCATAAGAGAACCAATTACATCTTTGATGTCCATTTCATCATCATAGACAAACCTAGCACAAAGGGATTCCACCACAAACAGTTTTAATGCATTATTAGGAAAGAAATAAAGACATAGTTGCGTGATTTAAAGTGATTAATAAAAGCAAAAGTAAATAATACATTGACCTTTGGGTGTGTATGTCTGTCTGTATTAGCTTACAGATGATACAATTTAAGTGCGACAGACACCAGTGTAGGAGCTTCAACTGTTTAAAATCTGTCAATAAAGGGACCAAATATGTGGTAAATAAATTTGCCTATAACACTTTGTAACTTATTTGTCTACATACTAAGAGGTGATAGGTAGTCTGCAAATGAATATAGATAGATAGAGTGAGTGGGCAGAAATCTGGCAGATAGAGCATAATGTAGAAAAGTGTGAACTTGTCCATTTTGGCAGGAAGCAGCAATGAGAGAAACAGAATGCTACTCAAGTAGAGAGGGATTGCAAACTTTTGTGGTACAGAGGAATCTGGGTGCATGAATCACAAAAATTAGAGTGCAGGTATGGTAAGTGATGAGGAAGGCAAATGGAATGTTAGAGGTATTGGAGTAGGAACAGAACACAAAAGTAGGGAAGTTTTTCTGTATTTATCCAGTGAGACCTTATCTGGCCAGGCAGTGCATTCCAGACCCCACTACCTTTTGGGTGAAAAGAAAAATCCTCAAATTCCTCAAATACCTGCCTTAAACCTTAAAATGATGCCCTGTTGGTTTTTCCAACTGTATGTTGGTCTATTTTGGGCCTCCTATAGGCTGAGGCCCTTGCTTTTGTGATTTAGACCTCAGTGTAGGAGGATTGATCAGTAAGTATGCACTTGGGCTGTTAACAGTGAAGGGGATAATGGATTTACAGGAGGGCTCTTTTTCAGGATAGCAGCCAGTGACTTATAGATTTCCACAGGGGTCAGCATTGGGACCACAACTATTCATGTTATATATTTAACAATCTGGACAAAATAACTGAGGACATTGTGTTTACATTTGCAGATTACAAAAAAGATAGGACAGATATGTTGAGAAAGCAGGGAAGCTGCAAAAAGACTTGAACTAGTTAGGCGAGTGGGCAGGGAAGTGGCAGATACAATGTGGGAAAGTGAAGGATTGTGCACTTTGGGAGGAAGAATAGACTATTTTCTAAAGGGGGAAAAGCTTTGAAAATGTGAAGCACATAGGGGGTGTTAATTCAGGATTCTCTTAATGTTAACATGCAGATTCAGTTGGAATTAGGAAGGCAAATATAATGTTAGCGTTGTGATGATGCTGCTCCCCTAACATGGTTATGTTGTCCTTGGCTTTTTTTTTCCCAGAGAGGTCGTAAAGGACACAGATTCCGAAAAGTCTGGGGTTGAAGGGTTTTAGGACAAGTTTGATTATATCCAACAGATGCTGCCTGAGACAAAAGGCTTTCAAGTTTTAAAAAATCTTGTACAATGTAAGTGGAGTGGCCCGTTCTCCCAGCTCAGCTTCTATCTAGTTTGGTTTGGTTTTTAAGAGCAGTGTTGAAAACATTGCTGAACCAAAGAAGCAGGTCCAGGCTGGTATTATCTCTCTGGCTTCTCTCCTGTAAGACACTGGGTTTGATTTTACCTTTTGTGCCACAGGGTGTTTATGGGGAAAGTATCTGGAACAGCATTAAATTGATGACCCTTTGGGTTTTCGGACAGGTTATTTTGAATTCTGTTCTCTTTTGTTGGTGTTTAATTTGGTAACATTGCAAATAAATTCTGTTTTGTTTAAAACTAAATGGTTTGAAAAGAGGCATCTCTCCTGGAATATCCACTTAAAATAACACCTGCTTAAAATAACTAGCAGAGTGAGGGTCTGAGCTACATTCTTGAAATGTTTTGAGGAGTCTACCCCGGTCCATAACAGCATCCATTTCAAGTGGGCTACAATACAAGGGCAGAAATGTACTGCTGAGGATGTTATAAGGCTTTGGTCAGATCACATTTGGAATATTGAGAGAAGGTTTGGATCCTGTATCTAAGGAAGAATATGCTAGCATTAGAGGGGGTCCAGAGGAGATTTAAAAGTATGATCTCGGGGATGAAGGGCTTTTAAAATGAAGTGTGGTTGAGGACTGTGGGTCTGTACTTGGAGTTTTGAAGGATGAGGGGAATCTCACTGAAGACTGAAAGGCCTGGTTGGAGTGGACATGGAGAACAGGCATCCGCTAATTGGAGAGACTAGGACCCAAGGCACAACCTCAGAGTGCAGGGACAACTCTTTAGAACTGAGATAAGGAGGAATTTCTTCAGCCAGAGGATGGTGAATCTGTGGAACTCACTGCAGAAGGCTGTGGAGGCCAAGTCATTGAGTGCATTTAAGAAAGAGAGGGATAGGTTCTTGAATAGCAAAGGGATCACATGTTGTGGGGAGAAGGCAGGAGAATGGAATTGACAAACACATCGGCCATGATCAAATTGTCGAGCAGACTCAATTTAGATGTAATGTAGATCTCTATGACTCCATAACCCTTCAACGAAGGAAGCAGCTGCTTTCTATTCATTTTGCCCAGGTCCTTCATAATCTTATACACCTGTCAGATCCCCTCTCAGCCTTCTCTGTTCCAAAGAAAACAGCCCAAGCTTATCTAGCCTCTCTTCCCAAGCAAAGTGCTCAATCCTAAAAAACCTGGTGCATATCCTCTGCACTCCATTCAGTGCGGTCAAATTCTTACTATGGTGCAGAAACCAGAAGTGTGCGCAGCACTCCAGCTAAGGCCTAATCGAAGTCCTGTATAACTCCAACACGACCTTCTTGCTCTTAAAATCTATGCCTCAACTGACAAAGACAAGTGTCCTGTATGCCTCCTTAATTATTGTATTAACCCGCCCTGCCACCCTCATGTATCTGAAGACATGCACTTCAAGAATCCTTCAAGCTTCCTAGTCTCGTACCATTTATTGAGTGCTCCTTTATCTTTTTACTTTTTCTAAAGTGCGACCCTCATACTTATCAAGGTTAAATCCTATCTTACTAATTTATTTATATCCTCCTGCAATCTGACAGCTACTTCCTCACTGCGAACCACCCAGCCAATCTTTGTGTCACCCACAAATGTATTTATCATATCCACCCACATTCTTAACTACATAGTTTATATCTAGTACAAACAATAACAGGCCCAGCACTGATCCCTGTAGTACATCACTGCACATTGGCCTCCAATCACACAAACAGCCTTCTTATTTGAAAAAAGTATAATTGCATTAGCAGTTCAAAGAAGGTGATTCTCTAAAAAAAAAATAAGATCTTGCATGAACTAGGTAGGGTGTTTCCTTTAGATAGGGAAATTAAAATTAGTGGACATACTGTATATACTCATGTAAAAGTCAAATTTTTTGGACTACTTTTAAAGGTTCAATTTATAGGATTGACTAATACACAGGTATTCATGCTTCAGTTTGAAATACCGTACTATTAACAGAAGTCGATTTGATCACACAACTAATCATGGTAAAGAAGAAAAACACAATAAATTACGGTAAAGGTAATACCAGATAAAAGCAAAAGAAACAAGAAGGGATTGCTGATAAATTTTATTTATACATATCGGCACAAAAATTTAACATTGAAATCCTGAAAAATCACACTGTTCAACATAGCCTGGTATAATAGCAAACTTAAAATGAAATATTTATTAAATTCTGAATGTGTAAGCGGCTTTCCTGACAAGTTCTTCCATTCCTCTCCCATTTACTCTCGTATGTTAGGAACTTCTACAACATTAACGAATTTGTCAAAGAATTAAAGATATATGTAGCTAATATATCTCACTTTTATCATGGCACAATTAAAATGATTAACTTTTTAACAATATTAACTTTTGAATGTGCCACAAGTACAGACAGACTCAGTACCAGTCTGAGTGAAAGAATGAATCAAAACATGCTGTAGTAAACTAAGTGGGCTAAGTGGATGGACAGACAGACGGATGGGTGGATAATATAATAAACAAAGAGCGATGAATAGAGTTACCGGTATAAATGAATGAATGCGATTTTGTTTAAGTAGGTGAATGGGAAAATGCAGTTTCCTTTGTAAGAGGTTTATAAAGCAATATAGCAAGTTCAACTTTTACATGAGATCAACATTTCTACAAGTATATACAGTAATTGTAGAATGAGCAATCTCCCTTTTACATTAGCAATGAGGAGAATATTTCCCTCTGACAGTTTTGAAGGAGGTAGTGGAGACTGGGACTTAGGGGCTCAGCTAGCTATATTTTTAATAGCCAAGGGAGTCAAAGGTTATGGGGTACACCACAAAATGGAGTTGAGGCTACCACAGATCAGCCATAGCAGAGCAGGTTAAAAGGGACAAATGGCCTACTCCAGTTTCTAAGTCCTTCGGTCTTATATAATGAAAGCATTTTGAAACAGAAGAGATTCAAAAGAGAGTCAATGAAATCCATGCACTGGCCCATGAGTGTATTCCAGACAAGCATCCTCCTACTCTGACCTCATGTTACTCACGTGTACATCTGTTTTACAATGTTCCCAACACAAACACTTAATACCCACTACACTATCATCTTTCTGAGAGTTGTCTCAGTTTTTGAAGGGCCATTGAATTACCGTGAAAAGTTGAGAATCTTATGTAGGGATGTGAGTAAAGTTCTAACTTGTTTGCTATCATAGTATAAATTGTTCTCTTCCCTTCTTCCAGTGGTCCTATGGTGTCACCATGTGGGAGATTGCAACTCGTGGGCAAACTCCGTATCCAGGTGTGGAAAACAGTGAGATCTATGACTATCTCCGACAAGGCAACAGACTCAAGCAGCCCCCAGACTGTCTGGATGCACTGTAAGGAATCTCTTTATGAATAAATGTTGATAAGACAGTATTTTCCCTAAACTGAGACTTTCTGAAGCCTTTTGCAATGGGTATCTGCCTAAATTTACTTATTAAGTAGTATTTTCAATTTCATTTTGATTCATGTTTCTAGAGTATCCAATAGAGATGAATGTTTCCTAAAGGTTTTATCAGTTTGTTTACTGAATTAACTTTTTCCAACAAACTGAAATGTTTTATAGAATCATGCAGCACAGAAGAGGTCCTTCTGCCCATATTTCTGTACTGCCAAAACTACATTAAATCTACACTATGTCCACTTTCCAGCACATGGTTCGCAGCCTGGAATATTATGACATTTCAAGTGCTTTACCAAGTACTTAAAGATTACCTGCACTGCTACCCTCCCGGACAATCCATTTTAGTCTGGGTGAAAACATTTTACTTAAATCCCCTCTCCACCTCCTGCCTTCATATACTTCAATCAGACCCTCCTGGGTGAATAACAAGAGGGCATAATTTTGAGATGCATTGATAGGGTAGACATGAGAGTCTTTTCACCATGGTCGATGTGTGTGAGCTGAGAGGACATAAGTTTAATGTGAGGAGTAATTGGTTTAGAAGAGATCTGAGAACACCTTTATCACCCAGAGGCCATAGAAATATGGAATATACTGCCTGAGAATGTGGTAGAGGAGGTACTCTCTCATTTAAACCTCTGGATGAGCACTTGAAATGCTAGAGCATAATAGGCTATTTCGCAAGTGCAGATAAATGGGATTAGTATAGGTTGGTATTTGTTGGTCAGCTTAGATATGGTACGTGGACAGACTTCTTCAATGCTTTATGATTCTGAGAGGGTACAGATTTAAGGTGATTGGCAAAAGAAGCATTGGAGACACAAGAAGCTTTCTCATGAGAAAATGGGTTTATTATCTGAAAAGGAAGAATGTCATGCCATGAATTTACATCCAAAATCATGGTTAGTTACTAAAAACTGAAGACATGAACTGGATGCCATCCCATTTGTTCCCATCTCATTCAGTGAGCATTATTTGTCACAGTCCACCCATCAATAACTCTCCCTCTCAACCAGACTACAGGGGAAAGTGATATTGCCAAGAATGCAAAGTATAATACACCAGATAGGGAAGACAATGAAGGTGCTTAAAAATGTGTTGCTGGAAAAGCGCAGCAGGTCAGGCAGCATCAAAGGAACAGGAGAATCGACGTTTCGCGCATAAGCCCTTCTTCAGGGTGTGCACACCCTCCTCATTCCTGAAGAAGGGCTTATGCCCAAAACGTCGATTCTCCTGTTCCTTTGATGCTGCCTGACCTGCTGCGCTTTTCCAGCAACACATTTTTAAGCTCTGATCTCCAGCATCTTCAGTCCTCACTTTCTCCAAGACAATGAAGGTACATGTCTAGTGCTTTGGAACAGATTAAGAAGTTTGATTTTGCTAATATTGCCTGGATAGGTCAAAAAAAATTCTCATTGTAATGGTTACCACTTAGAATGTATTTTTAAAAATAGGTGTTAAGAGTGGAATTTATTAAAACTTTCAGAATGGGAAAAAGCAACTGAGAAGAAGAAACTTCAGAAGTATGTAAATATGCCATTTAGCGGGAGTTCTTTTGGGACAATGAACCAAATACCCTTTGACTCTGCTGTTAAAATATCTGATTGGATTGTAAATTTGTAAGAGAGTTTAATGCACAAAGACACTCAATTTCTTTTACATCCTTTTGTCAGGTATGAGCTGATGTACTACTGCTGGCAATTGAACCCAAGAGAGCGGCCAACTTTCGAGATCATCTGCTGTCAACTAGAGAAGATTGTGGAAGACCTGCCACCCTCTTCAGACCCAGAGGAGATTCTCTACGTCAACATGGAGGATGCTCGTGGGAGGTCAGACAGCTGCTGTGAACAGGGAGCAGTTGGAGGCAGTGATCTTGAGGAGAGTCTGAAGGCTTCATGCTCACAGTTCTCCAAGGCACCTGTGGTAACATCGGCAGATGTCCACCAGTCAAATGCAGTTGATCGCTATGTTTTATGTCCACCTCATGAGAGTGCCCGATCAATGGCAATGGTACCCTTAAGTAGCAATTCGCCGCTGTGTTTAGCGACAGAGGACCTCCTGCTGGAAGAAATGTGTGGGAGAGAATGTAAATGACAGAGCCATCTGTGATACTTGGCACTTCATGTTTCCAGGAACCTTGCCTCAAATAATCACTCAAGTGATCTCCAAGCAAAGACACTGACTGCAAGTCATGCTATTGTTAAAAGAATGTACAATGTCACTTTGACCATATAACATCAAAACAGTCCTGCAGTCAAGGCAAGTCAGCAGTTGGAAAAGTGCAAACAGCCAACCAATTTAACCACAAACCCATCCCTCATGCCAATTTCTTGCATGCCATGAATTTCAAAGTTTCTCTTACTTATCTTCTATCGGGCACTTTTCATCCCTTTATCTAGCACAGTTGGGAGGGATACAGTGTCTAAATATCATATCACAATGGCCTCAGTCCAAAAGTACTTGGATGCTGATATCAAATAGTGTACATGCTGATGCTTTAATCACGTTTGATCATGGCAATCACTGATCTGAGATGCATATGCTAAGAAGTGCACTCTTGAACCCAGCTTCCCAATGGAAAACAAAGTAATGCAGGTGAAAGGCCAAAGGGTTACCAATTCAGGGGATACGGTTGCCATAAAGTTGCATGATTTCTAAAAGAAGTGTTTAACTGCACAGTATCTACGGCAATAGCACAGGGAATCTGAAATATTTGTGGATTACATGTGAAAACTTACAGTAAAAAGTTCACTTCCAGAATTTATTTTTTAAAATAGTTATAAGTTAAAAAGAATATGGCAGGGATATGATTAGAAACAACGTTTTAAAGTTCATTCAGGAGATGAGGGCATTGCTGCTCGGCCAGCTTTATTGCCCTAACTGTCCAGAGGTCAACCACATTGCAGTGGGCCTAGAGTCACATGTAGGCCAAAAGAATGGCAGTATCCTTTCCTAAATGTCATTAATGACCCAGATGGGTTGTTTCCGACAATCTACATTTATGGTCAGATTTTTTTACTGAATCCACATTCCACCATCTGCCGTGGCGGGTTCTGAACTCCAGTCCCCAGGTACTGCACATTACCTAAGTCTCTGGATTAACAATCCAGTGATAATACCATTAAATTATGGCCTCCATTGTGTTGAAATTTATCCACGATTTAAGCATGCTAATGCAAAATTAATTTCAACTCCCCATCTCTTCCTAGCTAGTTTGTTACCATCTCTAATCAAAAATGTATGATTGCTCCCCAATTTCCCACAGATAGAGCAAGTTAAATGCGCAAATGAGCTAATTAAGCTTATCACTGACATGATTCCACCTCGTTTTAATTATGTTGCAAATCTAAATACAGCTGCCCCCATTGTATAATTGGAACAGGACCACCCTTGTTTATGGGAGGTACTTTCTCAATCATCACAAAGAGTCATTAGGTGTTGCTTAGTGATAACAATGTGATGATCATATGATTGGGTCAGCATTTTGCATCATTTTCTGGGACCAGCAAAGTTTTGAGCAGGCACTGATTCTGAATCCTGTCATTCAGCAAGAGTGTCAGAGCTAAAATTGATGCACTAGCTCTTTTGCTACCAGAACTAAATTGCAGGAAAAATAAACCTATGTAACAAACTATTTTGGACCTCTTTTGCCTACATATTAGGCTAATAAATGTGTGCTGGGTTGCGGCTTTCTACTTTGACTTTTATCAGTGGAAATTTCTTCAATATTAGTTAGCTTTCTGCACCTTTGCAATCTTACACACTATCTTGGTTCAAGAAGGTGTGTCCACTCTATACATGAGTGATGAATAACATTGTCTGGATGGCAAATTGACTTTGTAATGTAGCAGAAGGGTTGGAAGATTTGTCTTCATGGCACTATTACAAAATTAAGATGCAATCACCTGGGAATGCCTGTCGAGTTCTGATTTTCAAGATCCACCTCAGGGATTACAGTGAAGCAGATGCAACGAGTAAGGTTTGGTCAACCAATGACAGCTCGTTTCAGTGTGAAGAACTGACTGAGCCATCCACTCCAACCTATTAAAGCTGTCTTGTCTTAACAAGCAAAGCACATTTGAACAGAATTGTTTACAGCATTTTATGGAACATTCATTTCTAAGTGCACTTCAATCCTATGCACAGCCTCTGGCAACTTCTAATGAGCTGTAAATGGTAAAGCAGCAGCTACTCATTGTGGGCAACTGCGATATGGGACTAGAGCACCTTGTTTTCAGCCACGAAATTAGATGTCAAGTTAATGCTGCACTGAAAGACTTGAGATACTTATGAAAGTGTCCCAAGAGGAGTACCCAACAAAAGCTAAACTTTTGTGCATTAATTTACTGTTTGCCACTTAATTCTTTATAAAGCCTTGGTTTCCATACACTTGGTGCAGGGTGTCATTGAATTGCCTGCACCAAGACAAACATATATCAATGAAGGGAGCAATTCATTTGCTAAAGTTTAAGATAGAATTACTTGCTATCACCTTCTTAATGTAATATGCAAACGAGATCCACAATGATCAACAATCGAGAATCATTCATCATTCATAATGCTTTGCACTCAATTTAGGCTCGACCTTCAGGCCCGAGTGAGTTGAGCAATTAATCTCCAGGATTATTTATGATCTCAGCTGAACTAACTGAGTGTGCAAATATTATCTTCCACTCATTGATACATTGGAAAAATCTTCACTGTAAATCAACCTAAAATAATGTTGTTAATGATTGTGTCTAAATCCAAGGTTAATTGCCATTGTAAATGGTTAGCTCTAATGAGAATCCTATTTGACCTCAAACGCAAAGAATATCAGCAACAACATTCACATCACCATCAATATTGGAAGCATTGCTCTGGTAATTCCCAGGTTATGAATCTGGACTGTACAATGACTGCTCCCTATTTACATGTTAATCAGCATGTTCAAGACTGTGTTCAAAGTATTCAACTGGTAATTAATGAATCTCATAAGGTATGCACAGTCAGAAATGGTAATAGGCATGGAGGCTGGCAGAAATGGAGGTAAAAATCCAAATAGTTCAGTGAAACCTGCCTGTGAGCCATATAATGCAAACCCTTCAAGAATGCATATGTGTAAGGTGTATCACAACATATCTAAACAGGTTGATTGAAATGCTTGCACAATTGATGAAAGAAAATCCTAATCTGGAGTAGGAGTTTGTATTATTTTAATTTATCAGACTAACAAGAGCACAACTTTGGTACGGCAATTCATTAGAGTTTATAACATTGCAGAATCTTCTGTTGACTTTACCATAATTTACTTGAAGCAAAATATTCTACTTGAGCAGCCTTACTGGGGAGCATTTCAGAACACAAACATTTTAGCCTGAGAGTCTTGGTTCATTAAAATGAATGATTTCAATCATTCAGGCTGATGTTCGGTTGCCAACTCTGGCTGGGTGTATTCCTGCAGTCTTTATCCTGTCACTTTATCCTTCCATCAGACCGGGCATCACATTACCACTATTGTCAAACATTTTGGATGATCATTCTCAGGCCACTGAAAAGCAATCAGACTCTTCATATTTCATTGGAATATTCTTGACCGCAATTAAATGAGCTTTCACAATGTTCCAACATTTTTATCAATATGATATGAAGTATTGAATGATTTTATTTTTCTTGCTATGTTGAGCCTTCTCTCATGCTTCTCTGCTATGTGTTGGAGGTTAATCTTCAAATCTGGAGATACCAAGGGAATCCTGGAGGGTTGGCACCTGATGAATTCCAATTTCCTGATGTGTAGAGAAAGCTGAAGGAAGGAAAATTTCCTCAACATTTCAGTGACAAGAGCTTCGTTTCACAAGAGATGGTCATTTATTTTCTGTCAAACTGCTTCTAATTGTGTTGTTCTGAGAGTTGTTGCATTGGACACAAATGCTCTTCATTTTGATGCATGATTGATGCAAAAATATAAACCCTAATTAACACAGCTTCTCAGGCACTCTCAGCAAGTACAAAATAGAACTTCTCTATAAAATAATCAACATTTGATGTTTCTATGTAGTGAAATTGAAATTTGGGTTCAGCATACCCATAATAGTTCATCTACTTTACATTGAGTTTGTGATCCATAATTTGTTTTAGCTATTCCCTGTAAAGACAACCCGCCTGCTTTAGATGCAACTCAAATCATCTTAAAGTATGAACATATTATTCCTGTCTCCCTCATGTGCTTAGCAAATTTCACCTTAAATACATCAATTCTATTCACTTCACCTACACTTGTAGTGGCACATTCCACTTTTTAAAAACAGGACAGACATTCTTTGGAGATGTGACAAGGATATATAGTCCACAAAGGTTGGTCCACTTCAGGTTTGAGATACAGATTGAATTGGAGCCTAACTCCCCTGTTGCTAAAAAGGACGTGGGTACTGTGCTGCACCGAGCTCCAGTTTAATCCTGCATTACATGTGACTTCCAGCTGACCTGGGATAACTTAAACGGAAAACCCACTGTTCCTCATTTCAGGGTTAGCAAGCTTCATTTTAAACAATTATTTCAGATTGAGGGACTTGTGGGCTTGCAGTTGGATGAAGACTGAGGTCGAAGTGCCTTTTGAGGAGTAATTCGTTTTCGACAGTTTTGGGAATTTTGTCAATTCCCAATTTCTAATATTATTTATAGGAATTTATCTAATAGAAATTCCTGCTTTTCACATCAGTAGAACCTTAAGGCCTGGCAATGTTCAGCCGGTGACACGACACACTTCAGCATTGTTTTCATGTTTCACTTTGTACTTCCAAAGAAGTTTCCCTTTTCTTGACAAGCCTGGTCTTCATGAAGCTCTATTTTCTCCAGAGTAAATCCTTGGTGTAAAGCAGCATAAGCGGTGGATTTTTAAAGTTTAGAGAAACTGGCTGCAAATTGAATCCACACACAGTGTTCCCCACCTGTCCACAGCATAGCCCAGCTGATTGTTAACTGCTCGAAATCCTTCTCGTTCATTTGTGACGTTTTAAGGGAGGTTGCTTTCTTACATAAGTTTTGCAAAGATTTTGTTAAAATATCAATGTATATACTTTGATACAAACTGTAATTAATTCCAGCCCCTTCATGTTGCACATGCTGTTCTGTATCTGAGTTGCTTTTTTTTAATGAAATAAATCTTGTTTTATTGCATTCCAATGTGTAAATATCGCTGGAATTGAACAGACACAAAGTGTAATTCAAATTACTGGCCACGAGGAGGCCCTCGATTGAATGTAGAGCGCCGAGCTCTGAAAAAACATTTCACAGTACCGTACTCATTTGAGTACGTGACAATAAAGCTAATTCAATTCTTCACTGGGGGGAAAAAAAGAAGTCGCTTTTTCCCCAGCACATTTCCCCTTTTGCAGCTCTTTAAATATCAAATTTTCAGGCATTTATCCAGTTTATTTTTAAAAGTTGCCACCTGTTGCCTCCCTCCCCTCGCCTTTTCAAGTCACACATTCTCGATCTAAATTTGCACGGTTAACATTCTCCTAAACACCCCTCTGGTTCTTTAGCAATTTATCTTAAAGAGTCTTCTCTTACAGTAACACAAGCAATTACGCATTTGACCAAGTCAAGCAGCACTACAACCTGCATGAAAAGTAAAACATTTTCTTTAATGATTTTTAGACCAAAAACATAGGACATAGAACAGTACAGTACAATATAGGCCCTTGGGCCTTTTATCCTACTCTAAGATCAGACTAACCATGTACCCTTCATTGTACTAACTTCCACCTGCCTATCTAAGAGTTGCTCAGCTGCTCCATATGTATCTGTCTGCTACCACCACTGCCAGTGCATTCCATGCACCCACTCTTTTCTGTGTAAAGAACCTAACTCTGACATCTCCTCAGATGTTCCTCCAATCACCTTAAAATTATGCCTCCTCATGACAGACATTTCCACCGTGGGAAAAAGTCTTGGCTGTCCCCTCTATCTATGCCTCTCATCACCTTGTACACCTTTATCAAGTCACCACTCATTCTTCTTCGCCCCAATGAGAAAAGTCCTAGCTCCCTCAA
The DNA here is from genome assembly GCF_004010195.1 of Chiloscyllium plagiosum. Taxonomy (NCBI): domain Eukaryota; kingdom Metazoa; phylum Chordata; class Chondrichthyes; order Orectolobiformes; family Hemiscylliidae; genus Chiloscyllium; species Chiloscyllium plagiosum. Next base: position 19,535,304 of record NC_057750.1, read on the forward strand.
CCTTTCTTCATAAGATATGTCCTCCAGTCCATGCAGCATCCTGGTAAATTTCCTTTGCACCCTCTCTAAAGCTTCCATATCCTTCCTATAATGAGGCGACCAGAACTGAACACAATATTCCAAGTATGCTCTAACCAGGGCTCCATAGAGCTGCAGCATAACCTGACGATTCTTAAACTCAATTGCCCCGTAATGAAAGCCAAGACTCTATACGCCTCCTTGACAACCCTATCAACTTGAGTGGCAACTTTGAGGGATCTATGGACATGGACCCCAAGATCCCTCTGCAAATCCACACTGCCAAGAATCCTGCCTTTAACCCTGTATTCTGCATTCAAATTTGACCTTCCAAAGTGAATCACTTAACACTTTTCCATGTTGAACTCCATCTGCCACTTATCAACCCAACTCTGAATCTTGCCAATATCCCATTGCAACCAGCAACAGTCCTCCACATCCATCACTCCACGAAACCTTGTGTCATCAGAAAATTTACAAACCCACCCTTCCACTCCCTCACCCAGGTCATTTATAAAAATCACAAAGTGCAAAGGTCCCAGAAACAATCCCTGCAGAACACCACTGGTCACAAGCTTCAGGCTGAATACTTTCCATCTATCACCACCCTCTGTCTTCTATGGGTCAGCCAATTCTGTATCCAGATAGCCAGAATTCCCTGTATTCCATGCCTTCTCACTTTCTGAATGAGCCTACCGTGGGGAACCTTATCAAATGCCTTGCTAAAATACAAGTACACCTCATCCACTCTACCTTCAATGGGTTTTGTCACATCCTCAAGGAATTCAATAAGGCTTGTGAGGCATGACTTGCCTCTCACAAAGGTAAAAACAATGACTGCAGATGCTGGAAACCAGATTCTGGATTAGTGGTGCTAGAAGCTCTTCCTTGCCTCTCACAAAGCCATGCGGACTATCTCTAACCAAACAATGGTTTTCCAAGTAATTATAAATTGTGTCTCTAAGAATCCTCTCTAATACTTGACCCACCATAGACGTGAGACTGACTGTAATTCCTAGGATTATCCCTATTTCCTTTCTTGAACAAGAGAAAAACATTTGCCACTCTCCAATCATCTGGCACAACTCCAGTGAACAATGAGGACACAAAGATCATCGCCAAAGGTGCAACAATCTCTTCCCTCGCTTCCTGTAGTAACCTTGGTATAGTCCAACTGGCCTTATGATTTTCAAAATTTTCAGTACATCCTCCTTCTTAACATCAACCTGTTCAAGCGTATCAGTTTGTTTCACGCTGTCCTCAGAAAGATTAAGATCCCTCTCAGGCGCAAGTTCCCTCCACTATCCCTGACTGGCCCTACCCTCATTCTGGCAATCCTCTTATTTCTCACCCAAGTGTAGAATGCCTTAGGGTTTTCCTTAATCCTACTCCCAATTTTTTTTCATGTCCCCTTCTAGCTCTCCTAAGTCCATTCTTCAGTTCCTTCCTGGCTACCTTGTAACCCTCTAGAGCTCTCTTGATCCTAGCCTCCTCAACCTTAAGTAAACTCTCTTCTTCCTCTTGACTAGGTGTTCCACATTCCTTGTCACCCAAGGTTCTTTCAATCTACCATCTCTTCTTTGCCTCAGTGGGACAAACCTGTCCAGCACTATCAGCAAGTGCTTCCTAAACAACCTCCACACTTGTCGTGCATTTTCCTGAGAACATCTGTTCCCAATTTCTGCCTAATAGCATTGTAATTCCCCTCCCCCAATTAAATACTTTCCCATACTATCTGCTCATATCCCTCTCCATGATTATAGTAAAAGTCAGGGTGTTGTGATCACTGTCACCAAAGTGCTCTCCCACCAAGAGATTTGACATCTGGCCTGGTTTGTTGCTAAACATCAAATACAATATGGCACCTCCTTTAGTTGGCCTATCTCCATACTGAATCAGGAACCCTTCCTGGACACACCTGACAAAAAATGCTCCATCCAACTATTTGAATTAAGGAGGTTCCAATCAATATTAGGAAATTTAAAGTCACCCATGCCAACATCTAGAACATAGAACATAGAACATAGAACATAGAAGAATACAGCGCAGTACAGGCCCTTGGGCCCTCGATGTTGCGCCGATCCGCCCTGTAGTACACACTTATCCCTCTCCATCACAAGTGTAAAAATCTTTGCACCTTTCCAAAGTCTGCCTCCCAATCTGCTCCTCCAGATCTCTGTTGCTGTTGGGGGGGGTCTGCAGAAAACTCCCAATTTAGTGACTGCTCCTTTTCGGTTTCTGAAGTCCACCCATACTAACACCGCAGACAAACCCTCCTCAACAACCTCCCTTTCTGCAGTGGTGATACTATCCCTGATTTAGAATGCCATTCCCCCATCTCTTTTACCTCCCTCCCTATTCCTTTTGAAACATCTAAACCCTGGAACGTCAAACAATTATTCCTGCCCCTTTGATATCCAAGTCTCCGTAATGGCCACAACATCATAGTCCCATGTACTGATCCATGCTCGAAGTTCATCACCCTAATTCCTGATACTTCTTGCATTAAATTAGATACACTTCAACCCATCACACTGACCACACCTTTGTCCCATCAAGTGCTTATTCCTCCTCTCAGACTGTCTGCACACTGTATCTGGCTGCTCACTACCTACTCCATCATCTGATCCATAACTCTGGATCCCATCCCCCTGCCAATCTAGTTTAAAACCTATGACCATAAAATGTAGATCATTCAGCCCTTTGAATCTGTTTGACCATTGAGATTGTGGCTGATCTGATCATTTTTAACTCCAATTTCTTACCTTTCCTACTTTTTCCCATAAGCTTCAGTTCCCTTATTAATTAAAAATATCAGTCTCCAAATTCAATCTACTTAACAACTTGGTCTCGACAGCATTCTTTGATATAAGAATTCTCAGAGAAAGAAATCCTCCTAATTTGTACCCTAATAGAGTGACCCTTACTCTGAGATTATATTTTATAGTTCTGGACTCTTGCAGAAAAAGAAATAGCCTTTCTGCATCCACCCAATGAAGTTTTCTCTCTTTCTTTTAAAATCCAATAGGGTACAAGCCCAACCCACTCACATTTCCCTGCACAAAAAAATCAAAAATTTAACACTCCTCTCTAAAATGCTGGAATATTTTTAAAATCAGTAGTATGTCAGTAATGTTCATAACTTGATGAACTGAGCAACTTTCCACAAGGTAATCAAAGCCTTTAACATCTTGTCCAAAATGGTGGCAGTTTCCTAATATTAGTAGTAGATGTCAGTAAATGGTATAACTTTGTAAGACAAGCAACAATCAAACTTCTAATAATGCTCAATAAAATGTTGGCACATTTTTAAAACAAGCAGTATTTGTCAATAAAATACAGCACTCAGTGGGATGAGCCATTCAAATAGTTTAACAATTTATGTCCCTCTTGGTTATTGTGTCCCTCCGCACCTCCTGGTTACTGTGACCCTGCCAGTTACTTGGGTCACTCCCCGCCTCTTGGTTACTGTGACCTTGCCAGTTATTGGGTCCCTCCTTACCTCCTGGTTACTGTGACCTTGCCAGTTACTGGGTCCATCCCCACCTCCTGGTTACTGTGACCCTGCCAGTTACTGGGTCCATCCCCACCTCCTGGTTACTGTGACCCTCCCAGTTACTGGGTCCCTCCCTACATTATGGTTACTGTGACCCTGCCAGTTACTGGGTCCATCCCCACCTCCTGGTTACTGTGACCTCCCAGTTTCTGGGTTCCTCCCTACATTATGGTTACTGTGACCCTGCCAGTTACTGGGTCCCTCCCCACCTCCTGGTTACTGTGACCCTGCCAGTTACTGGGTCCATCCCCACATTCTGGTTACTGTGACCCTGCCAGTTTCTGGATTCCTCCCCACAATATGGTTACTGCGACCCTGCCAGTTACTGGGTCCCATACCACGTCTTGGTTACTGTGTACCTGCCAGTTACTGTGTCCCTCCTGGTTACGGTGTGCCTAGCCACTTCCTGGTTGGTGTGTGCCCCCTTCCCACCTCCCAGTTGCTGTACCCTTCCCCTGCCTCGTGCTTTCTGTGTCCCAGTTACTGTGTCTCCCTGTAGAAACAGACCCTTAAGTTAAAATTAGGATATACAGTACCAACCTAATCTGGTCCCATTTACCAGCACTTGGCCCATATTTCTCTAAACCCTTCCTTTTCTTATACCCATCCAATCCCTTTTAAATATTTTAATTGTACCAGCCTCCACCACTTCCTCTGGCAACTCGTACCATACACGCACCACCCTCTGCATGGAAATATTGCCCCTTCGGTCCCTTTTAAATAAGGTCACCCCTCAGCCTCCAACGCTCCAGAGAAAACAGCCACAGTCTATTCAGCCTCTCCCTATAGATCAAATCCTCCAAACAGGCAACATCCTTGTAAATCTTTTCTGAACCCTTACAAATTTCAAAACATCCTTCCAATCAGATTTACACTCAGAAGAATTTGCCCCACTTCAAATTCAAATCTCAGAATGATTTCAGTCTCGCCAGATTCACATGCACCATTTGTCTGTGCTCGACAGGTTGGCACGTGTGGTGATTCTGCTCCAGTCAGATTCACATTCAGCATGATTTCTGACCTTTCAGATTCACACTCACAATTGCCATGGGGCGGCACGGTGGCTAGCACTGCTGCCTCACAGCGCCGGAGACCCGGGTTCAGTTCCCGCCTCAGGCGACTGTGTGGAGTTTGCACATTCTCCCGTGTCTGCGTGGGTTTCCTCCGGGTGCTCCGGTTTCCTCCCACAGTCCAAAGATGTGCAGGTCAGGTGAATTGGCCATGCTAAATTGCCTGTAGTGTTAGGTTAGGGGTATGGTGGGTTGCGCTTCGGCGGGTCGGTGTGGACTTGTTGGGCCGAAGGGCCTGTTTCCACACTGTAATCTAATCTAAATCTAAATTCATATTCTCCCTCACTGGTTATAGTCTAATCAGATTCATGCTCACAATAATTCCAGTCTAGTCGGAGTCACACTCAGAATGATTCTGGTCAGGTAAGATTCACACTCATAATTAATCTGTTTCAATCAGACTTAAAATGAGAATGCTTCTGGCCTAATCAGATTCATACTCAGAATGAGTTCTATCTAATCAGATTTACCCTTTCTGATCTGATCCTCTAAACTTCACATTAAGAATGCGAACTGCCAGTCAGACTCACACTGAGAATTATTCTGTTTTTATTACAATCAGATTCACACTCAGAATAAGTCTTGTCTAGTCAAAATCACAAAAAAAGTGATTCCACTCTAGCAAAATTCACAGTGAGAATCATTCCATGGTCGTCAGATTGACACTCAGAATTAACCCTGTCTAATCAGATTCGGTCTCAGAATGAACCCGCTCTAGTGAGATTCAGATTGAGAAAGCTAACTGTGTAGTCACATTCACATTCAGAATGCTAACACTACCGTAGGATTTACACTTATGGATTCCACTCTAGCCAGACTGACAGACAATGATTCTGGTCAAGTCAGCTTCACGCTCAAAAGATTTGAAGCTACTCAACTTGAGACACAGTGTGATTCACACTCAGACACATGCTGCGCTTGTCAGATTCACACTCAAAGTGTGGACTGGGCTGGTACAGTGGCTCTGTGGTAAGTGGTTAGCACTGCTGCCTCACAACATTGGGGACCCAGGTTTTATTCTAGTCTCGGGCAACTTTCTGTGTGGAGTTCTCATATTCATATTCGGCTTCCTCCCACAGGTGGTTTGGCCATGCTAAACTGCCCATAGTGTCCTGGGATGTGTAGATTAGATGGATTAGCCATGGGAAATGCAGAGCCACAGAGATAGTGAGAGTCTGGGTGGGATGCCCTTTGGAGAGTCAATGTGGACTTAGAGAGGCATAGAGATGTACAGCACAGAAACAGACCCTTCGATCCAATTCATTCATGCTGATCAGATATCCTACATTAATCTAGTCCCATTTGTCCCATTGCCTTCTAAACCTTCCTGTTCATATATACCCACTTAGTGGTGGGTATGTGGTGGAGGCTGTTGTAATTGTAACAGCCTCCACCACATCCTCTGGCAACTCATTCCATACACATCCAACTCTCTGTGTGAGACATTTGACCCTTTGCGTCCCTTTCAAATCTTTCCCCTCTCACCTTAAAACTATGTCCTTTAGTTTTGGACTCCCCCACCCTTGGGAAAAGACTTTCAGTTCATTTATCCAATCCATGCCTCTCATGATTTTGTTAACCTCTATAAGGTCACCTCTCAGCCTCCAACACTCCAGGGAAAATAGCCCCAACCTATATAGCCTCTTCCTATAGCTCAAATCCTCCAGCCCTGGCAACATCCTTCTACATCCATTCCGAACCCTTTCAAGTTTCACAACATCCTTCCTATAGCAGAGAGACCAGAATTGCACACATTATTCCAAAAGTGACCTAATCAATGTCCTGTACAGCTTCAACATGACCCCCCCCAACTCCTATACTCAATGCACTGACCAATAAAAGAAAGCATACCAAACATCATCTTCATTACCTACATCTCCAGTTTCAAGGAACTATGAACCTACACTCCAAGGTCTCTTTGTTCAGCAACACTCCCCAAGATCCAACCAAGTGTGTAAATCCTTCCAAAATGCCGCACCTCACACATTTTAATTAAACTCCATCCGCCACTCCTTGGCCCATCTGATCCAAATCCCAGTGTACTCTGAGATAATAACAAGTTTTGAGAAGATTTATAGCTCAGGTTGAGGTATGGATGTAGGTTTGCTCATTGAGCTGGAAGGTTCGTTTTCAGGTGCTTCGTTACCATACCAGGTAATATATTAAGTGAGCCTCCGAATGAAGCACTGGTGGTGTAGCCCACTTTCTATTATATGTTTGAGTTTCCTTTGGTTAGTGATGTCATTTTCTGTGGTGACATCATTTCCTATGGTGATGTAATTTCCTGTTCTTTTTCTCAGGGGGTGGTATATGGGATCCAAGTCAATGTGTCTTGTCCATGTCAATCCAAAGGCCAAAGACACATACACCAAACACCACCAACTTCATCAGCAAGGATAGTATCATCAAACTAGTGGACCCATGCCTTACCACCCACTTCACTTTCAATAACAAAATCTACAGACAAACCAACGGAACACCCATGGGGATCTTCAATATCAGGGTTCTTAGCAGAGACAGTAATGCAGAGACTCAAACAAACATCTCGGCCAACCATCCAATCCAAACTTTGGGTCCACTATGTGGATGATACCTTGGTCATCACTAAATGAAACAAATTAGAGGAAACCTTCAAGACCATCAATAATACCCTTACTGACATAAAATTCACTGAGGAGAAAAACAACAAACTGGCATTCCTAGATGTTGCAGTAGAACGAACAGCCAATTGGGAACTTCAAACCAGCATCTACAGGAAATCAACACATACGGACCAAATATTGAACTACAGAAGCAACCATCCGAACATCCACAAACAAAGCTGCATTAGAACATGATTTCAAACAGCTACCACAGGTGAGAAGGAAGGTGTGGGCGCAAGTTTTGCAATTCCTGTGGTGGCAGGGGAAGGTGGCGGGAGGGCAGTGTGGGATGGTGGGTGCGGACCTGACGAGGTAGTTGCAGAGGGAATGGTCTTTACAGAAAGCAGATAGAGGTGGGGAGGAAAATATATCTCTGGTGTGGGGTCTATTTGTAGGTGGCGGAAATGGTGGAAGATGTTGCGATGTATACGGAGGTTGATGGGGTGGAAGGTGAGGACCGGGGGAGGGGGGGGTTCTGTCCTTGTTGCGGTGGGGTTCAAGGGCAGAGGTGTGGGACATGGATGAGATGCGCGGGAGGGCATCTCCCACGTGGGAGGGAAAATTTCACTCTTTATAGGTGGAGGCCATGTGGTGTGTTCTGCGATGGAACTTGTCTTCCAGGGAGCAGATGTAGCAGAGGTGGAGGAGTTAGGAATTGGGAATAAGGAGGCAGGGTGGGAGGAGGTGTCATCCAGGTAGCTGTGGGAGTCAGTGGGTTTGTAGAAAATGTCAGTGTTGAGTGGGTCACCATTGATGGAAATCGAGAGATCCAGGAAGGAGAGAGAGAGGTGTCAGAGATGGCCCAGTGAATTTAAGGTCAGGGTGGAATGTTTTGGTGAAGGTGATGAACTGTTCAAACTCTTCAATGCAAGAGGCCAAACTGGTAAAGCAGGTGAGCTCAGGGCATGGTTGGGAACACAGGACTGTGATATTATAGCAATTACAGACACATGGCTCAGGGATGGGCGGGGCTGGCAGCTTAATGCTCCCAGAGTACAAATGCAATAGGAAGGATAGAAAGACGACTTACCAGGGGAAAGCAGTGGGGTACAGGGCTCTGGCACAGAGTCTGTCCCTGCTGCTCAGAAGGGAAAGGGGAAGAAGAGCACAGCAGTAGTCATTGGGGACTCCATAGTTAGGGGAACAGATAGGAGGTTCTGTGGGGACGAGAGAGACTCACGGTTGGTGAGTTGCCTCCCAGGTGCCAGGGTTCATGATGTCTCTGATCGTGTTTTTGGGATCCTTAAGGGGGAAGGGGAGCAGCCCCAAGTTGTGGTCCACATAGGCACCAATGGCATATGTAGGAAAAGAGATGGGAATTTAAGGCAGAAATTCAGGGAGCTAGGATGGAAACTTAGAGCTAGGACGAACAGAGTTGTTGCATCTGGTTTGCTGCCCGTGCCACGTGCTAGTGAGGTTGAGGAATAGGGAGAGAGAGGAGTTGAACACGTGGCTATAGGGATGGTGCAGGAGGGAGGGTTTTGGATTCTTGGATAACTGGGGCTCTTTCTGGGGTAGGTGGGACCTCTACAAGTGGGATGGTCTTCATCTGAACCAGAGGGGTACCAATATCCTGGGGGGGAAATTTGCTAAGGCTATTGGGGTGGGTTTAAACTAATCCAGCAGTGGGATGGGAATCAAAATTGTAGTTCGAGTATAGAAAAGGTTGAGAGTAGGGAGGTCCAAAATCAAGTTTCAGGGACGCAAGATGGCACCGGCAAGCAAAAAGTTGGTTTGAAGTGTGTCTACTTCAATACCAGGAGTATCCGGAATAAGGTGGGTGAACCTGCAGCATGTGTTAGTACCTAGGACTTCGATGTTGTGCCCATTTCGGAGACATGGTTAGAGCAGGGACAGGAATGGATGTTGCAGGTTCCAGGATTTAGATGTTTCAGTAAGAACAGAGAAGATGGTAAAATAGGGGGAGGTGTGGCATTGTTGGTCAAGGACAGTATTACAGTTGTGGAAAGAATGTTTGGGGACCTGTCAACTGAGGTAGTATGAGCTGAAGTTAGAAACAGGAAAGGAGAGGGGAGTTGGGAGTTTTCTATAGGCCTCCAAATAGTTCCAGATATGTAGAGGAAAGGATATCAAAGATGATTCTCCATAGGAGTGAAAGAGACAGGGTAGTTGTCATGGGGGACTTCAACTTTCCAAATATTTAATGGGAACACTATGCTACGAGTACTACAGATGGGTCAGTTTTTGTCCAGTGTATGCAGGAGGGCTTCCTGACACAGTATGTAGACAGGCCAATAAGGGGCGAAGCTACATTAGATTTGATACTGGGTAGGTGTTAGACTTGGAAGCAGGTGAGCACTTTGGTGATAGTGATCACAATTCTTTTATGTTTACTTTAGCGATAGAAAGAGATAGGTGTATACCACTGGGCAAGAGTTACAGCTGGGGGAAAGGCAATTACGATGCGATTAGGCAAGATTTAGGAAGCATAGGATGGGGAAGGAAACTGCAGGGGATAGGCACATTAGAAATGTGGAGCTTATTCAAGGAAAAGTTACTGTGTGTCCTAGATAAGCATGCACCTGTCAAGAAGGGAGGAAGCTGTAGAGCGCGGGAGCCATGGTTTACGAAGGAAGTGGAATCTCTGGTCAAGAGGAAGAAGGAGGCTTATGTTAAGACGAGATGTGAAAGCTCAGTTAGGGCGCTTGAGGGTTACAAGGTAGCCAGGAAAGACCTAAAGAGAGAGCTCAGAAGAGCCAGGAGGAGACATGAGAAGTTGTTGGCGGATAGGATCAGGGTAAACCCTAAGGCTTTCTATAGGTATTTAAGGAATAAAAGAATGACGAGAGTAAGATTAGGGCCAATCAAGTATAGTAGTGGGAAGTTGTGTGGAGTCACAGGAGATAGGGGAAGCACTAAATGAATATTTTTCAACAGTATTCACTCTAGTAAACGACAATGTTGTCGAGGAGATTACTGACATACAGGCTACTAGACGAGGTGTGACTGAGGTTCACAAGGAAGAGGTATTGGAAATCCTGCAGAGTGTGAAAATAGATAAGTCCCCTCGGCCAGATTGGAATTTATCCTAGGATCCTCTGGGAAGCCAGGGAGGAGATTGCGAGCCTTTGGCATGGATCTTTAAATCATCGTTGTCTACAGGAATAGTGCCAGAAGACTGGAGGATAGCAAATGTGGTTCCCCTATTCAAGAAGGGGAGTAGAGACAATCCTGGTAATTATAGACCCAGTGAGCCTTACCTCAGTTGTTGGTAAAGTGTTGGAAAAAGTTATAAGAGATAGGATTTATCTAGAACGGTCAGCATGGTTTTGTGAAGGGTAGGTCATGCCTCACAAACCTTATTGAGTTCTTTGAGAAGGTGACAAAACAGGTAGATGAGAGTAAACTTGTTGATGTGGTGTATATGGATTTCAGCAAGGCATAATAAGGTTCCCCACAGTAGGCTATTGTACAAAATGCGGTGGAATGGGCTTGTGGGAGACATAGCAGTTTGGATCAGTAATTGGCTTGCTGAAAGAAGACAGAGGGTGGTGGTTGATGGGAAATGTTCATCCTGGAGTCCAGTTACCAGTGGTGTACCGCAAGGGTCAGTGTTGGGTCCACTGCTGTTCTTCATTTTTATAAATGACCTGGATGAGGGCGTAGAAGGGTGGGTTAGTAAATTTGCAGATGACACTAAGGTCGATGGAGTTGTGGATAGTGATGAAGGATGTTGTAGGCTACAGAGAGACATAGATAAGCTGCAGAGCTGGGCTGAAAGGTGGCAAATGGAGTTTAATGCGGACAAGTGTGAGGTGATTCACTTTCGTCGGAGTAACCGGAATGCAAAGTACTGGGCTAATGGTAAGATTCTTGGTACAGTAAATGAGCGGAGAGATTAGATGATTAGATGACTTACAGTGTGGAAACAGGCCCTTCGGCCCAACAAGTCCACACCGACCCGCCGAAGCGTAACCCACCCAAACCCATTCTCCTACATTTACCCCTTCACCTAACACTACGGGCAATTTAGCATGGCCAATTCACCTAAACCCCTGCACATTTTTGGATTGTGGGAGGAAACCGGAGCACCCGGAGGAAACCCACGCAGACACGGGGAGAATGTGCAAACTCCACACAGAGAGTCGCCTGAGGCGGGAATTGAACCCGGGTCTCTGGCGCTGTGAAGCAGCAGTGCTAACCACTGTGCTACCGTGCCGCCCATATAAGATCTCGGTGTCCAGGTACACAGACCCTTGAAAGTTGCCGACCAGGTTGACAGGGTTGAGGGATCGAGTTCCGGAACCATGAGGTTATGCTACAGCTGCACAAAACTCTAGTGCGGCCGTGCTTTGAGCATTGTGTACAGTTCTGGTCACTGCATTATAAGAAGGATGTGGAAACTTTGGAAAGAGTGCACAGGAGATTTACTAGGATGTTGCCTGGTATGGAGGGAAGGTCTTACGAGGAAAGGCTGAGGGACTTGAGGCTGTTTTCGTTAGAGAGAAGGTTGAGAGGTGACTTAATAGAGACATATAAGATAATCAGAGGGTTAGATAGGGTGGACAGGGAGAGCCTTTTTCCAAGAATGGTGATGGCGAGCACGAGGGGGGCATAGCTTTAAATTGAGGGGTGATAGATATAGGACAGATGTCAGAGGTAGTTTCTTTACTCAGAGAGTATTAAGGGTATGGAATGCTTTGACTGCAACGGTAGTAGGATTCGCCAACTTTAAGAACATTTAAGTCGTCATTGGACAAGTATATGGACGTACATGGAATAATGTAGGTTAGATGGGCTTCAGATTGGTATGACAGGTCAGCGCAACATCGAAGGCTGAAGGGCCTGTAGTATGCTGTAATGTTCTATGTTCTAAAGAGGAGCAAAAGAGGGGTGGGCAGTGGTGTTTATTCTCTTAGGGAGAATATTCCCGTGAATACATCCTGGGAAGATATTTAGGTGGAACTGAGAAATTGTCTCTCGTACAATCCTAATAGAGGACTGTATTCTCAATCCCCCCAGTAGTCAGAGGGAAATTGAGAAACAAATTTGTAGGGAGATGCCATTTAACTGTAATAATAATAGGGTGGTTATTATCGGGGATTTTAACTTTCCAAACATAGACTGGGACTGCCATAGTGTAAAAGGCTTGGACAGAAAGGAATTTGTTAACTGTGTACAAGAAACCTTTCTGATTCAGTTTGAAGATATATCTACCAGATAAGGTGCAAACCTTGACCTACTCTTGGGAAATAAGGAAGGGCAGGTGACTGAGGTATTAGTGAGGGAGCATTTGGGGCTAGAGACCATAATTCTATTTAAAACAGTGATGGAAAAGGATACACCGGAACAAAAAATTAAAGTTCTACATTGGAGGAAGGACAATTTTTATGGTATTAGGCAAGAACTTTTGAATGTTGATTTGGGATGGATGTTTGCAGGCAAAGGGACAGCTGGAAAATGGTGTTATGGACTAGGCCAGACCCACTCAAAATTATTTAAGAATGTAGCCTTTTTATTTTAAAAGTAGATGTACAGTGAGTGTTCCAAGTGTGATGCAGCTGGTCAAACCACTTGGCTTTAAGTAAAACACAATTTATTCAAATTCTACAGTTAAAAAACAAGCAAACAAAAGCAGAATTTAGAATAACTTAACTCATTAACTGTTCTAATATAGTAGAATCCCAGAAACATACCACTGTCAAAAAGGTAAATTCAAATTCAGATTCTTACAGGCTGGAGGGAACAACCTCCAGACAGATTTCAGGGAAAGTCAGTTAGGAATCATTTACTGAAGTTGCAATTCATCTGGACTTCAATATCTTGTGACTGCTACAGCTAAAAAACCTAGAACATCCTGAACTGGGAGAACTGGCCATTCTCCTTCCATTGTTGAACATTTTTTTGACTTGACTCCTTGGCAGGTCTACCTTTACAACCTCTCTTCAAAAAAGAAACGCAGGACAAAATAACCTTTCTAAAGCGACAGCATTGTCACAATCGGGAAGTCTTCACAATTGAGATAACAAGAGTCCAGAGACAGTATGTTCATATTGGGGTGAAGGTCAAGGCTGGAAGGTGAAGATTATGCTGAATGAGTAGAGAAATTCGGGTTTTGATCAAGGGGAAAAAAAGAATCATGTCAGGTGTAGACAGCAGAGTCTGAGTGAATCCTTAGGACAAACTCCAGTGTCCTATACTTAAAAGGTAAAGACAGCAGCTGTGCAAATTCACTGCTGGGTTCACAGCAGTGTAAGTTTTTGAATCACTAACCATGTGGTCTCTGTCCTTGTTTCTCTTCCTCCTTTTTACAGCACCATTGTTTTGATTTTTTTTCCTCAAAGTTCCAAAATAATGCAACAGCTCATAAAACAGGAATGACAAATCCTAGACATTGTGGAAATCAGCTCCAATATCTCAAAAAAGGAGCATCTCTTACAGCCACAATGATTCCAGTCTAATCAGACTTTGACTCGGAATTTCAGCAGGCTGAAATAATTCCAACTCAGAATGATTCTGGTCTAGTCTGATGCTAACCATCATCAGAGTCAGACCTTCTGTGCCACTGTTCTGCCTTATCAATGAGACACTGCGTCTGAAAGGCAACAAGAGCTTGATTTAGATTAGATTAGATTCCCTATGTGCGGAAACAGGCCTTTCAACCCAACAAGTCCACACCGACCCTCCAAAGAGTAACCCACCCAGACCCATTCCCCCACATTTACCCCAACTAATGCAGCTAACACTATGGACAGTTTAATGTTTGGCCAATTCACCTGGTCCGCACATCTTTGGACTGTGGGAAGAAATTGGAGCACCTATGGAAAATAAAGAACATGAAAGCATGGGAAGGGTTAAAGCATGAAAACAACCGGCAATCTGTGGTCTGTGGAAGGCAGGATGGGTTAAGAATAGGGGTAGAAGTGACCTGTACAAGAAGGATGGATTGCACCTAAATTGGAAGGGGACTAATATACTGGCAGAGAAATTTGCTAGAACTGCTTGGGAGGATTTAAACTAGTAAGGTGGGGGGTGGGACGCAGCGAGATAGTGAGGAAAGAGATCGACCTGAGATGGGTACAGCTGAGAAAAGAAGTGAGGCAAACAGTCAGGGCAGGCAGGACAAGGTCGTACTAATAAATTAAACTGCATTTATTTCAACGCAAGGGGTTTAACAGGGAAGGCAGGTGAACTCAAGGCATAGTTTAGGAACATGGGACTGGGATATCATAGCAATTACGGAAACATGGCTCAGGGATGGGCAGGACTGGCAGCTTAATGTTCCAAGATACAAATGCTATAGGAAGGATAGAAAGGGAGGCGAGAGGGGAGGGGGAGTGCATTTTTGATAAGGGATAGCATTACAGCTGTGCTGAGAGAGGATATTCCAGGAAATACATCCAGGGAAGTTATTGGATAGAACTGAGAAATAAGAAAGGGATATAATACTGGGATTGTATTATAGACCCCCCAATAGTCAGAGGGAAATTGAGAAACAAACTTGTAAGGAGATCTCAGCTATCTGTAAGAATAATAGGGTAGTTATGGTAGGGGATTTTAACTTTCCAAACATCAACTGGGACTGCCATAATGTTAAAGGTTTAGATGGAGAGGAATTTCTTAAGTGTGTACAAGATAATTTTCTGATTCAGTATGTGGATGTACCCACTAGAGAAGGTGCAAAACTTGACCTACTCTTGGGAAACAAGGCACGGCAGGAGACTGAGGTGTCAGTGAGGGAGAACTACAACAATGGGCACCCGAGCTACAAATCTTCTCACAAACTATGAGATAGCTTTGGCAAATAGGATTAAGGAGAATACAAAGGGTTTTTACAAATACATTAAGGACAAAAGGGTAACTAAGGAGAGAATAGGGCCCCTCAAGGCCTCCTCTATATTGGGGAGACAGGCCGCCTACTTGCGGAGCGATTCAGGGAGCACCTCTGGGCCACCCGGACGAACCAACCCAACCAACCTGTGGCACAGCATTTCAACTCCCCCTCCCACTCCACCGAGGATATGCAGGTCATTGGACTCATCCACCGCCAAACCACAACAACCCGACGGTCGGAGGGGGAGCGTCTTATCTTCCGACTGGGAACCCTCCAACCGCAGGGGATGAACTTGGACTTCACCAGTTTCTTCATCCCCCCTCCCCCCACCTTGTCTCAGCCGGATCCTTCCAGCCCGGCACCGCCTTCCTGACCTGCAGTCTTCTTCTTGACCTCTCCGCCTCCACCCTACTCCGACCTATCACCCTCACCTTGACCTCTTTCCACCTATCACATTTCCAACTCCCCTCCTCCAAGTCCCTCCTCCCTACCTTTTATCTTCTCCTGCTGAACACTCTCTGCTCATTCCTGAAGAAGGGCCTGTGCCCGAAACGTCGAATCTCCTGTTCCCTTGATGCTGCCTGACCTGCTGTGCTGTTCCAGCAATAAAGTTTCAACCCCTCAAAGATCAGCAAGGTGGCCTTTGTGTAGAGCCACAGAAAATGGGGGGAGATACTAAATGAATATTTTGCATCAGTATTTACTGTGGAAAAGGATATGGAAGATATAGACTGTAAGGAAATAGATGGTGACATCTTGCAAAATGTCCAGATTACAGTGGAGGAAGTGCTGGATGTCTTGAAACGGTTAAAAATAGATAAATCCCCAGGACCTGGTCAGGTGTACCCGAGAATTCTGTGGGAAGCTAGAGAAGTGATTGCTGGGCCTCTTGCTGAGATACTTGTATCATCAATAGTCACTGGTGAGGTGCCAGAGGTCTGGAGGTGGGCAAACGTGGTGCCACTGTTTAAGAAGGGCAGTAAAGACAAGCCAGGGAACTATAGACCGGTGAGCCTGACCTCAGTGGTGGGCAAGTTGTTGGAGGGAATCCTGAGGGACAGGATGTACATATATTTGGAAAGGCAAGGACTGATTCAGGATAGTCAACATGGCTTTGTGCGTGGAAAATCATTACTCACAAACTTGATTGAGTTTTTTGAAGAAGTAACAAAGAAGATTGAAGAGGGCAGAGCAGTAGAATTCGACAAGGTTCCCCATGGGAGACTGATTAGCAAGGTTAGATCTCACCGAATACAGGGAGAACAAGCCATTTGGATACAGAACTGGCTCAAAGGTAGAAGACAGAGGGTGGTGGTGGAGAGTTGGTTTTCAGACTGGAGGCCTGCAACCAGTGGAGTGCCACAAGGATCGTGCTGGGCCCTCTACTTTTTTGTCATTTACATAAATGATTTGGATGCGAACATAAGAGGTACAGTTAGTAAGTTTGCAGATGAGACCAAAATTGGAGGTATGGTGGACAGCGAAGAGGGTTACCTCAGATTACAACAGGACCTTGACCAGATGGGCCAATGGGCTGAGAAGTGGCAGATGGAGTTTAATTCAGATAAATGTGAGGTGCTGCATTTTAGGAAAGCAAATCTTAGCAGGACTTATACACTTTATGGGAGTCCTAGGGAGTATTGCTGAACAAAGAGACCTTGGAGTGCAGGTCCATAGCTCCTTGAAAGTGCAGTCGCAGGTAGATAGGACAGTGAAGAAGGCGTTTGATATGCTTTCTTTTATTGGTCAGAGTATTAAATACAGGAGTTGGGAGGTCACATTGCGGCTGTACAGGACATTGGTTAGGCCATTGTTGGAATATTGCGTGCAATTCTGGTCTCCTTCCTATCGGAAAGATGTTGTGAAACTTGAAAGAGTCCAGAAAAGATTTACAAGGATGTTGCCAGGGTTGGAGGATCTGAGCTACAGGGAGAGGCTGAACTGGCTGGGGCTTCTTTCCCTGGGGGCGTTCGAGGCTGAGGCGTGACATTATAGAGGTTTACAAAATTATGAGGGGCATGGATATGATAAATAGACAAAGTCTTTTGCCTTGAGTCGGGCAGTCCAGAACTAGAGGGCATAGGTTTAGGGTGAGAGAAGAAAGATATAAAAGAGACCAAAGGGGCAACCTTTTCACGTAGAGGGTGATACGTGAATGGAATGAGCTGCCAGAGGATGTGGTGGAGGCTGGTACAATTGCAACATTTAAGAGGCATTTGGATGGGTATATGAATAGGGAGGGTTTGGAGGGATATGGGCCGGGTGCCGGCAGGTGGGACTAGATTGGGTTGGGATATCTGGTCGGCATGGACGGGTTGAACCGAAGGGTCTATTTCCATGCTGTACATCTCTATGACTCTAACAGTGGAATGCTCTTGCACCAATTAGCAGAGTACGATTAAGGTGGAAAGGTCACTATGGCGAGATGAAATAACACAAGTAATAAAGCAAGTTTCTCTGTTAAGTGTTATTATGACAGGATTGGGATAATAAATATTTGGGACATGACATTAAAATATCTAATTAATAGTTAGTCAGCTTGAGACAGGAGACTATTGTAATAGATGGAATAGCTGAATGTCTAGGTTAGTCTGAAATGGAAGATCACTGTAGCAGAGTTAGCAATAAGTATCTAATCATGACATTAGAATAACATTAAGTAAAATGTACAACTAAAGAGATAATGGGAACTAGCGTTACTGGTTTATTGTGTAGCTGGAGGTACTTGGATTAATATAGTTGGACATGCTGAAAAACTAACAAAAACATGATTTAAAAAAAAATATTAAGAAAATCAACGGACCCTGAGGTTCGTGGGCATTCGAGAATCTGCTTTCTCAGTGTCATGGTTTTTGTTTGCAAATAAAAGACCTACTTCTTGAGGAACTCTGCGTCTCCTGGTGATTCTCTATATTTTCTCCAAAACAAATTTGGCGCTGCAAGTAGGGTCATGCAGAGGCTCACCTGGACAGTGGGCAGCAGTAATAGGGCACTTCTTGGTCCACCGGGGGCACTCCTGAGACTGGCAGAATAAGGGTACCCAACCAAAAAAAAAAGGTTAGCATTTTTGCTGTGAATTCAGCTTATATTCTGTTGGCTTGGAGTGATCCTTGGGGATTTAGAAGTGGAGGGTCTCGCCGATCCAAGATCCAAAGGCAAGGGGTAAATTGCTGCTGAAGGAGACATGGAGAATTGGTCCAGAAAACTGCACAGTGGGGTAAGGGGTGAGTATGAATAGAACGTAGCAATTGTCTGAGTAAAAAAGTCCACGATTGTGTATGTAAGACCCTATAGATAGCTAGGGCAAAATAATAAGGGGAAATAGTTTTATAAGACCCTATAGGTAGATAGATAGGGCAGAATAAATAAGGGGAAATACGAGACCTTGGAGTGCAGGTTCATAGCTCCTTGAAAGTGGAGTCACAGGTAGATAGGATAGTGAAGGCGGCGTTTGGTATGCTTTCCTTTATTGGTCAGAGTATTGGGTGCAGGAGTTGGGAAGTCATGTTGCCGCTGTACATGACATTGGCTAAGCCACTGTTGGAAAATTGTGTGCAATTCTGTTCTCCTTGCTATGGGAAGGATATTGTGAGACTTGAAAGTGTTTAGACAAAACTTACAAGGATGTTGCCAGGATTGGAGGATTTGAGCTATAGGGAGAGACTGAACAAGCTGGAGCTGTTTTCCCTGGAGTGTCGAAGACTGAGGCATGACCTTATAGAAGTTTACAACATTACGAAGGGCATGGATAGGGTAAATAGGCAAAGTCTTTTCCGTGGGGTCGGGGAGTCCAGAACTAGAGGGCATAGGTTTAGGGTGAGAGGGGAAAGATATAAAAGAGACCTAAGGGGCAACATTTTCACACAGAGGGTGGTATGTCTATGGAATGAGCTGCCAGAGGATGTGGTGGAGGCTGGTACAATTGCAACATTTAAGAGGCATTTGGATGGGTATATGAATAGAAAGGGTTTGGAGGGATATGGGCCGGGTGCTGGCAGGTGGGACTAGATTGGGTTGGGATATATGGTCGGCATGGACGGGTTGGACCGAAGGGTCTGTTTCCATGCTGTACATCTCTATGACTCTGAGTTCTTGGCTGTTAGCGCGCGCGTGCGTGCATGCGTGAGAGAGAGATTATAGTTTAATCATTGTGATCTGATTTGTATGCATAATTGTTTGTTGGTGGTTAAATGTTTGTGTTTTGTTTCCCTGGAACTCGAGATCCAGGGGTATTTTGATTTTATTTTGCACTGTAAGAATTTTAAGATAGTTTTTTTTGAGAGAGAATTTTTTCAAGAAACTGTTAGTGATTGGTGCATTTTGAAGTTGCAGTGTTAGATTGGTTTAGGCTGAATGAATGAGAATAGGTTGTTTGTATTAACTAGCTGCAATTGAGCACGTTTAGGAATTGATAGATTGATAAGGGGCAATTGCAAGTTATAAAGTTAGGGATTGCTTATACTATTGACAAAGCCCTACCGGACTTGAATGGTATGAGGAAGTGATTTATGACAGCAAAGATAATACATTAGCTGGATTGAAATATATGTTAGGATGGATAAAGGGACTGCAGTTGAGATACTGAGTAAGAAATTTCCAGTGGCAAGTAATTGTAAAAATTTCTGAGAAATGGGAAAAAAGAACTAAGGATTTATTGACTAAACGGCCAAAAGAAGGTACCTTTGATAGATATATGCAATGAGATGGAAGGACTAATTAAGAAGTATAAGCTGAAAGATAAATCTAAGAATAGAAACCAAAAGAGGGATCAGGAGATGGAAATACTGAAATTTTTCAGGAAAGAGGGTGAGGAACTGAAGGTAGCTTATCAGGTACCTGTGGTGACTAGGAAAGCTGCAAAAGAACAAGCTGAGTAGTGACGGGAAACAGAAAAACAGGAATCAGCCCCCCTTCTTTTCCCAGATGTGGAGGAGTTAAATACACCTCCTCCTTACTCGAATGAAGAGGCATTGAAGCAGTGTCCAGTAATAAAGGGAACAGTAGAAATAAAGGGACAGTTAGAATGGGATGGAAGTGTGGAAGAAAAGAAATGAACTGAGGGAAAGAAGAGAAAGAAAAAAGGGACAGGCAGGAGAACATAGAAGCTATACAACGAGAGCAGGAAAAGCTATGAAACATGAGATTAGTGTGCTGCTTGGGCTAAGGGAACAAAAAGCAATTGAGGAATACACATTCCGATATGAAAGAAGGGCTGAAGAGAAAAAAAGTGAAAGTGATGCAGAGCAAGCAGAAAGGGATGATGAGAGACAAGGGAAGAAAAAGGCCCCAGTACCTAAAGAATGGCAGGAATTAGAAATAGCATCATACACAGAGCCCGAGGGAATTATTGAGAAATAGTGTCGGTAATTCACCTGGACAGTCTCGGACTCCTCCCTCCCCTTCCTAGACCTTTCTGTTTCTATCTCAGGCGACCGAATCAACACGGACATCTACACAGAGCCCGAGGGAATTATTGAGAAATAGTGTCGGTAAAGGAAAAAAAGGGCCAACAGGGAAGGATGCTACCACTCCTTTTAAAAGAGGGGAGAAACCCACAATACATTCCCTGGGGAATTCAGGATCTGGAAGGGCTGAAGAATGCGCTGCCCAATTTACATGAGGTAGCGGGAAGGTGGATCAGGGCTTTTGAAGACGAAACCACAGGGTGATTGCTGCTATAGGAGACTTGAGGGCACTGCTGGTGAAGTTGATAGGACTCCCGAAGTTAAAGGAAATAATGGTCTGACCCCATTTGAAAAATGCAACAGACAATCCAATGACTGATGGGGCTGGGTTTGATCGAGTGAGACAGAATGTATGGCAGGCCTTAAGAGACTGTTATCCACCCAAAATGGACCCCCAGGCTCTGAGAGGGGACCCACTGGGAGAAGGTGAAAACCAGTCTGCTTACTTAGAGAAACAGTTAAAGAAGTGGAGGCTGGAAACATAGGAAGACATAGAGACTAATCAGTTGCTGACTACAATGTTCCGAAATTCCATCATTGAGGCAATGCCCTCCCAAGTCAGGTCAAGACTAGAGGTGATGGTGGGTCTGACATTATCATTGATCCACCAGGAATTTCGAGATCATGTAACTCATGCAGTTGAAAGGTTTTGAAAAGATAAAGAGGAACTGTCTGAAAAGCAGGAGGAGATGCAAAGGAAGCTGGCGAAAATGCAGCTCAAAGAGCTTAAAAAGAAAGAAAAAGAGAAGGTTAAAAAGGTGTTGCCAGTAAGAACCGACACAGTAATCAACACTGGCAGGAGCCAAGAGTCGGCTCAAGGGGAGTCCTACCAGCAATGGAGGTTTTTAGAGTAGCTTTCCTGCAGGTGATGTGTCCGGGGCAGGGCAGATTTAAATAACAGCCTAAACAGAATTGGAATCCCCAAGGACAGGGATGTAGGAATGGGGAACTAAGGTACATGAAAAATAATCAGGCTCAAGGGGGGCCAGAAATGATGTGCTGGGAATGCCATCAGCCAGGCCACTTTAGGAGGAATTGCCCCTTCTGGACCAGGCCCTCTCTGCCTTACAGCTGGCCTGGACGACGGGAATCCCTCGTGGCCGCTTCCCAGCAGGACCTGTTAACCCGTATGAGATGTGTTACAGATACCCCGAGAACCTGGGTGGGAATGGGCACTACCCTGTAGTAGCATGGGAGGCTGATCAAGAACCAGTAATACATGTTAATATAGAAGGGCAGCAGACACCGATGATGATAGATACTGGAGCTACATACACTTGCGTACAGCCGCGGTATGCCTCTCACCTTCCCATGTCACGTAAATTTGTTAAAACTGTAGGATTCTCAGGTAAATCAGAGTTAACTTGATTTACAGCTACAGTAAGATTAGAAATGGAAGGTAGGGAGATAGGTCTGCCAATATTAGTGTCCAAAGAGATGCCAATTAACTTGTTAGGTTAACTTGTTGTGTCAATACACAATTAGTGATGCAAGAAGTTAAAGATGTTAATGTTTATTGGATAGGGGATATAGCAAGTGATATTTAAGTCATTTGGGAAGCAGAAGTGTTGACAATGTTGACTAAAGCAAGACCACCTAAGTCTGAGCTGCAGGATGAGGTGCTAGAGGTGCTAGAGAGGCAGTGACAGCAGGAAGTCATTTCTCCACAACATTTGGGAAGTGAAACAATAGTATTAGGGGGGCAGGGAGTGATCCTGCAAATAGAGAGAAATGTGTTCCTGGAAAAGTAGTAGAGAGCACCAGGTGCTGCACCACATGTAACCTTACTGGTAAATAAGGGATATCAATCTAAAGACTTAGGACGAAGTGAGGTCTGCAGATGCTGGAGATCAGAGATGGAAATGTGTTGCTGGAAAAGCGCAGCAGGTCAGGCAGCATCTAGGGAACAGGAGAATCGACGTTTCGGGCATTAGCCCTTCTTCAGGAATGCCTTTTCTCTCTTTACAGATGCTGCCAGACCTGCTGAGATGTTCCAGCATTTCTCTTTTGGTTTCAGATTCCAGCATCCGAAGTAATTTGTTTTTATCCAGAAGTTATCCTAAGGTTTAGTATACCATCGGAAATTAGTTCAGACAATGGGTTTGCCTTCATTCAGAAAGTAAAGTTAGTGCTGCAGTCTTTGAGAATCAAACAGAGGTTTGAGTGCGTGTATCATCCCCAGTCACAGGGTATGGTGGAAAGGATTAATGGGACATTGAAAGCCAAATTAAACAAGATCTGCACAAGCACCAACCTTAATTGGGTTGATGTGCTGCTGCTGGCACTAATGGGTTATCGCATCCAGACTAATCGCATGACCAATCTAACACTGCAGGAGATGCTCACAGGTAGACCTATGCCAGTGCCAAGGTGGAGAGGCCCATATGAAGGGCCTAGCTTGGAGCGGTTAAGCTTAGAACTTAAGCAATATATGCAGCAGCTAACTATGACACATGAGACTATCCACCTGCAGGAAACACAAAGGGAACCGACACCTGTCAACGAGAAAGACCTATTAAATCCGGGGATTGGGTGTACGTGCGGGTTTTTCGAAGACGCTGGAATGAGCCAAGGAGAGAGGGACCTTTCGTAGTGACTAAGTCATCACCTACCGCCATCCAAGTGGAAGGACGACACATATGGTATCACCTTAATCATTGTACTAAAGCTCTCCCACCAGCACAAACCAACTCTAACACTGAGGTAAGTGGAGCAAGGCTGAGGAACTTGGTCACAGGCAGGTCACACAGGAGGCCAGTACCCCTCAGCAGGGTTCTGAATAAGGTACAGGTGAAGTTCTTGGGGATACTGTTCATTCCAGAAATGATTGTGATGGAGATGTGGAGCATAGTTCTCAGTGGGATGGGGAAGACATGGGGGATGCATCTGATACCCCCACTCTCTGGTGCCAGGCCTGCATACTTAGACTTGGAGACCATTAACTTGGCAGACCTGGACTGGTAATGCCAGTGTCATTCAGGCTGGGAGGCAAAGATATTAGAAATGCAGACCTTGCTGCTCCTTGGATGGGTACGTGCCCGTGACAATCACTGGTATCAATGGGCAAACTATATGGCCGTAATGATGGCTAGACAGGACTGTTTCTTGTGTACAAAGGCAACCCCCTCATACTATATTGTCCCTATGCCTTATCCTATATTGTCCCTGATTCCTGAGGAAGGGCTCATGCCCGAAACGTCAATCCTCCTGCTCCTTGGATGCTGCCTGACCTGCTGCGCTTTTCCAGCAACACATTTTCAGCTCTGATCTCCAGCCTCTGCAGTCCTCACTTTCTCCTAGAAGATTTTAACCTACTGCGAATCCTCTTGCAAGGATACCTTCCTTGAAGAAGCTCTCTTCCTCCCTCTACTGATTCCTGAAGAAGGGCTCATGCCCGAAACGTCGATTCTCCTGCTCCTTGGATGCTGCCTGACCTGCTGCGCTTTTCCAGCAACACATTTTCACCTATGCCTTATAACTTGACCACCTGTACTCAATGGTATTTGCAGCTCTCTAGCCAATCTCTTAACCTGGATGATTCATCAACTTACAAGCAATCCCATTGCTTGTTTTGGTGCCTCCTACTTCAGGCCTCTACATTCTATCAGCAAGATTATGTGTGCAGGCAGCAACTCCAATGGTGGTGTGGCTACTGTAACCCGTGGTCCCCCAGTAAAACTAATTACATGTTCCCTGTGGCTGTTTTCATGAGACAGGAAGGGTTGAGTTTTGAATGCTTTAAGTGAATTGGCTCCACACCAGTAGGCTATTTTAAGGGTCTTTACGGGAATACAATTGAATTCGAGGTGGACACCACATTTGGGGCTGTTTTAAATTCTCAACGCGTCCCACTGGCAGATACGTGGTGGCTGTGTGGTAAGAAAGGAGGGTTGCACTCGACAGTGCGTGCTGACTGGAGTGGCAGCTGTGCCCGTGCAATGCTCCTATACAAGGTAGTTATGTTGCCACATACACAGCTTGATGCTACATCACAGTCAGCTTTGCGTCGAACTAAGCCACGGTATGTCCCTGATCCGACGGTACAGATTGATAGCATAGGACAGCCAAGAGGTATTCCTAATGAGTTTAATGCCCACAATGAGATTGCCGTGGGCTGGGAGGCTCTCATCCCAGTGATAGGGGTTAGCAAGAATGCTGAATAGATTTAATTACATTTATTATAACCAGCAGAGATTTATCAATTATACTGACAATGCCCTTGTGGTCTTGGGAGAACAATTGGATGCTACTACCAAAATGACATGGTAAAACAGATTGGATACTGGCAGATAAAGGTAGTGTTTGTGAGATGTTTGGGGAACACTGCTGTACCTTCATACCTAACAACACTAGACCTGGGAGATCTTTTATGAAAACAATGGAAAAACTAAAGAATCTAAGATGGGAGTTAAAAGACAATGCGGGATTTGGTCATCAGGCTTTTGATTGGCTGAATAATATATTAGAGTCTTGAGGAGCATAGTTTGTCAAGATTGGTCTTATTGTAGGGTTGGTTTGGCTTGTTGTTGCCTTCATCTTTTTTGTGCTTTTGCCTTTTATTAAGTCCTCTTTAGTTTGCGTCATTACACGGCAACTTGTAATTTCAGCTCCCCCAGGAAGTGCTTATGCCTCTGACGGGACCCCGCTGCTCTACTATTATGATCTGATAACTGCCATGGTGCAAGGAATATGCCCACATGGGGACATCGATGATACTTCTGAAGAACGTGTGGGTCCTAGATTGTGAGGGATCTTGGGTCCTTTTTCCTGTTCTGGTTATTGGAGGACAGGTGTTTGGCCCAAGGGATCCCAAAATGGACAAAAAACCCTTTAAGTCTCAGACTCCAAAAATTATTTAGTCCGTGCTGGTACCTACATTGTTTGTATTGGGCACAAGAGGGGCTGAGCTTATTGTCTTCTTTCTCTCGGTGAGACCTGTAGGTCTCAAAGGGGGGACTATGGAAAATAAAGAACATGAGAGCATGATGACCACTGACAATCTGTGGTCTGTGGAAGGCAGGATGGGATAAGAATAGTGGAATGCTCTTACACCAATTAGCAGAGTAAGGTTAAGGCTGAAAGATCACTATGGTGAGACGAAATAGCACAAGTAATAAAGCAAGTTTCTCTGTTAAGTGTTATTATGACAGGATTGGGACAATAAATTTTTAGGACATGACATTAAAATGTCTAATTAATAGTTAGTTGAGACAGAAGACTATTGTAATAGATGGAATAGCTAAATATCTGTGAGAATCAAAGCTCACTCACTTCAATAATTTCAGTCCGAGACAAAAATCTGAAACAGTAATGTCGTTTATTTGTACACTTGCAAGTGGGTGCAATGTCTAATGCCAGGTAAGGCAATGACAAATACACATCAAATCCAACAAACTCTCGAAATTTATACAATTTGAATCCCCATATTTTTTTTCTTATTTCATTGTTTGCCCCCTCCTCCGCTTACTTCACTCATTTCCTTAAGACTGATCCCACAACTTCTGTTTATCCGGCCTTGTCCGTGACAAATGCCTATCTCTGGCCCCCATAAGGTTGTTTGACGTCATCCCATCCTTTGCTTAATATTATCTACTCCCTCCATCTGCGCTGCCCCTCACAGCATCTTATCACTAAGCCCTTTTAATTGGGGTTTGTTCCTGTGTCTGTGTACAAGTGGGAAACCTACTGTTTATACAGGCCTCTCTTCACAGCATTTTATCTAGTGCCTGTATTTCTACCATTATTTTGTAATCACGTCTCATGCTGACATATCATTTTTAACGGATTATATATTTCCTCATTCTTGCTAATTCAGCTCTCGGCCGAAACAATCCCAAACTAATGTGAATTCATTTACTCTCTATCAGAACTTATAATTGCAGAAATAACATTAATTCACCTATATCCCACATATCTATCATGGCAGGTTAGTCTGAAATGGAAAATCACTGTAGCAGAGTTAGCAATAAGTATCTAATCATGACATTAGAATAACATTAAGTAGAAGGTACGACCAAAGAGATAATGGGAACTAACATTATTGGTTTATTGTGTAGCTAGAGTGAGGTACTTTGATTAATATAATTGGACATGCTGATAAGCTAACAGAAACATAATTTAAAAAGATATAAAAATCCATGGACCCTGAGGTTCATGGGCATTCGAGAATCTGCTTTTTGTTTGCAGATAAAAGTAGTACTTCTTGAGGAACTCTCTGCGTCTCCTGGTGATTCTCTATATTTTCTCCACAACACACACGGAGGAAACCCACACAGACACGGAGAATGTGCAAACTCCACACAGACACTCACCCGAGGCTGGAATCAACCCCTATTAACGGGCACTGAGAGGCAGCATTGCTAACCACTAAGCCACCATGATGGATGTGTTACCTCCACTCTGAAGAAAGGACTGCAAGCTCCTTCCAATCACTCTAAAATTAATATTAGGAAACCTCTGAAAAACTTACAAAATTCGAACAGGACTGGAAAGTAGTGATGGAGGAAGAATGTTCCTGATAATGGTGAAGTCCACAATCACAGGAAGGGATTGAGGCCAAATCGTTGTAAGATTTTAATGAAAAGGTTGGACTTGGGGCTCAACGGGTATGGGGACAAAGTAGGATGGTTGATAAGCCCTGACCATAATGAATGGAGGAGCAGGCTGGAAGGGTTGAAGGGCCGCCCCCTCCTGCTCCTATTTTCTTTTCAAAACATTGAGCCTACAAAGCTTTGCATAATACACAAGATGTTGAGGTAGCATCTCCTCACCTCCAACTACAGTGGCCTCGGGCCTTTCCAACCGCCGCACATTTGAAAACGAGAAACAGAATCCCTCCCATCGCGTGCACCGCTCTGCCCATGCGCTGTGCATCCGCCAACAGTCGCTCACGCGCCCCCAACTCTGCGCTTGCGCATTGCTCTATCCTGTCTGGATAGGGAACTTTCGTTATCGTTACTCGTGGCTGTGTAGACCAACCGTTATTGGCAGACACAAAATCTTTTAGGAGCCAGACGGTCAAATAATGATGTGTAGAAATAATATCTTAACAGCATCTCAGACTGATGTGACAATGCAGCACGCAGCTTCCCCTGGGTGAAGTTTTATAGCATTGTCACAACACAAATGGAGCCCACGTCTTGGTGTCAAACCAGATGACAAAATGTCGCGAGTAGACGAAGAGAATTTTTCAACAAACTGTTGTTTCTCCAAGTTGACAAGATACCAGGACCAGATGACGTGATTCCAAGTTTGTGCGGAGCGAGTTGTGTCTCATGGTGGAGCTGATCTTGACTGTTCTTTGAGGATGAGGGGGAAACGGTTGATGTTGTCTACTTCAGTAAAGCCCTTGGTAAGATCCCTCGTGGCAAACTGGTACAAAAGGTGAAGTCACGTGGTATCGGGGTGAACTAATAAGATGGATACAGAACTGGCTTGGTCATAGGAGACAGAAGTAGCAGGGGAAGGATGCTTTTCAGAATGGTGGACTTTGACTACTGGTGTTCCACAGGGATCAGTGCTGTTTGTAAACTACACAAATGATTTGGAGGAAAACGGGGCTGCTCTAATTAGTACGTTTGCGAATAATACAAAGATTGATGGAGTTGTAGATTGTGAGGAGGATTGTCAGAGGATGCAGCATGATATGTTGAAGAAATGGGCAGAAAAATGACATTTGAATTTGAATTTCCTTTACTGTCACGTGCACTTGAATGAGTGCAGCGAAAGGTTTGTAATGTTGCCTTTTGGCGCCAGCTTAAGTGCAGGGTACCGAGGTACAGATACTTTAAGTTTTGTTACAGAATTGAATAGTAGAAAAATAGACAAGCATTGAATACAGAGTTTAAAAAGCTCAGGCTGACAATAAAATAAAGTATCTTTAAAGTACTCCAGTTGTAATCCTTTTCCACTCAGTCCATGAGCATCGGGCTTCAGGTGCAATAAAATTGGGGACCCAGAATGCACTGATCTCTGTTCAGGACTCGTCCCC
The DNA here is from genome assembly GCF_004010195.1 of Chiloscyllium plagiosum. Classification (NCBI taxonomy): domain Eukaryota; kingdom Metazoa; phylum Chordata; class Chondrichthyes; order Orectolobiformes; family Hemiscylliidae; genus Chiloscyllium; species Chiloscyllium plagiosum. The sequence continues at coordinate 19,563,840 of NC_057750.1, forward strand.
ATCTGGCCTGGGCTTGCTCTGCTTCCGCTCTGTTCCTGCTGCAATTTGCTCCAGGACCTAGCCCGTGAAGGCTCTGCTCCCCGGCCTGGACCCTGGTCACAACCCGCTTCTGGGACTCGGCCCGCGATCGCTCTATTCCTCACTCTGGCCACAACTCGGCCCACGATCACTTAATGTAAATGTAAATCTATATGATCAACAGCAAAGGACCATGTAAAGAGCAAGTTTAATTCAAGGGCATTGTTTTCATAGCTGTGTATGTAATGGTCATTATTAATTTGCCAATAATAATTGCTTCATCTTGCTAACTGTCCCACCTGAAAATGACTCACCAAGCACCCTTAACTCCGAAGTGGATGTGGATTTAGGATTTAAGTTTTACCAGAACTTGCTCTCAGTTTTAAGTGCTGAAAAATGGGATTAGTGAGGTGGATGCTTTGGGCTGGTTGAAGAGTGTTTTTTTTTACTTTCTCAGCTCTCTGACTCTTCCTGGAGGTAAAGAATACAGTATCAATGCACAGACATTTAGTTATCGGGTTTTAAAAACTAAAACTTCAAACATTATCTGCAACCCTACTTCATCCATGCTTGCGCTAATAAGCGGATATCAGGGTTAACTACAGAAATCAGAGATGGAGGAGGGCTACTGTTGCTCGGGGTGGGGGTGCAATAAAATTGGGGACCCAGAATGCTAAAACTAGCGTCACATACTGCACGTGAATTTGTATGACCCAGCCTTAGAATTCTCAGTCCTGCACTGAATTAGAGTGGAAGATTTTCAGAAGCAAGCTGGAATAATAACGGAATCAAGAATAAAGGAGCTCCATTGTTACCAAAAGGCACTCAATCCTGTAAAAAGCAGGACAAATCCAACCCAGCCAATACCACCCCATCAATCTACTCTCAATCATCAGCTAAGTGATGGAAGGTATATCAACAGTGTATCATTCAGCATATGTTCAGCAATAACCTGCTTAGTGATGCCCAGTTTGGGTTCTGCCAGGTCCACTTAGCTGCTGACCTCATTACAGCCTTGGTTCAAACACAGACAAAAAAACAATGGACCCTTCAATTTTTCGTGCACAATCTATTCCATCACATGGGTAAACACAATGCCCTCCAATTTTTCATTGATATGCTATCCAACCATCTGAAGTCCCATTCCACATAGGTGGTCACAAACCTCCAGCACCACTTCATATGATCATAAGAAATAAGAACAGAGATAGACCATTCAGCCCCTCAAGCTTGCTCTGCCATTTTTTAAGGTCATGACTGATCGGATTGTAACCTCAAATTCACATTCATGTCTGCTTCCTGGAACCCTGTTGATCAGACCAACTCTCTTGATGTCTTCATTGTTTCTCATTTCTCAGACTATGGGTCGGATATTTAGTATTTGATGAGGAAAATTGCTTGCAAATCAAATGTGAAGAGACTGAGTCCACTGACTTCTGTTCCCCTAGCTACGTAATTGGGAAAATTATAATGCTTAACAAGATCAAGATTTGGAGATGCCGGTGTTGGACTGGGATGTACAAAGTTAAAAATCACATAACACCAGGTTTTAGTCCAACAGGTTTAATTGGAAGCACACTAGCTTTCAGAGCGACACTCCTTCATCAGGTGATAGATCCTGATGAAGGAGCGTCGCTCCGAAAGCTAGTGTGCTTCCAATTAAACCTGTTGGACTATAACCTGGTGTTGTGTGATTTTTAACAAGATCAAGGTATTTTATCTGACTTTGAACTGAGTGACTAATCGCACACCTAGGCTACTTCCCAGAAGTTGCCCACCTTTCCAATTCATCTGTTTCTATAACTCTCATCCATGCCTTTTCTGGGGGTCAGTTGGCTGGTTTGCAATGCACAGTAATGCCAACAGCATGGGTTCAATTCTGGCTGAGGTTACCACAAATATCTTCCCTTCTCAACCTCTCTCAACCATGCCTGAGGCATGGTCACCATCACATTGAACCACCATTAGTCATTTCTGTTTGAGAGAGCAGCCCTAGGGTCCAATAGGACTTTACCTTCACTTTGTTAATTCTAGGTCCAATTATTTCCAATGCTCTGCTGTCTTTTCTCTGAGTGTGGCCTCTCTGTAAACTTCAGCTCATCAAAAATTCTAGTATCTAGATCCTAATGTGTACCTTGTCTCATTTATTGCAAAATCTGCTCTGGATATGAACAATTTTAAAATTCTTTTGTATTTTCAAATCATTCCATGGCTTCACTTCTTTCATTTTTTGTAACCTCCTCCAACTTCACAATCATCCAAGATTTCTGCTCTGAGCAACTTCTAGTGTCTTGCATAATTCCAGTTTTTATCACTCCATCTGCTGAGATCCTAATCTCTGCCATTCCATTCCCTGAACCTGTCTGCCTCAATTTTTGAACAATATGTATGAACATGTTAATTAGGAACAGGATTCAGCCTTTGGCAGCTGTCTGCCATTCAATGAGTTCATGGATAACTCAACAATTCCACTTGCTTCCTACCCCCTTACCCCCTATCTGACTCTCCTTTAAACTGCTCCTAAAATCCAATATTGCTCAAATTTTTCCTGCTGGTATGTTGACCTCTGAAATTTATGTTTGGCAGCAGCTTCCAATGTGGTAGTTATACCTCAGCACACTAATCGTTACCCAAAACCAACCATTTTACTACCATGTTCTCTTTGAATAAAATCCTTTCTCCTAACTAGGTCCATGCTATTACATTAATCATACATTATAAAAAGTTCATTAAATATGTAAGCAGTCAGATGACTAGCTGTTTTGCAGAAAAAAAACTTAAGATTAGTGCAGTATCCTATAATATCATTGCTATCTATACAAGGCTAATCTTTGTATAGACCCTTTGGTCCAACCAGTCTATGCCGATCATAATCTCAAACTAAAGAGTCCCATCTGCTTGTGCTGGGTCTATATTCTTCCAAACATTCCCTATGTATGGACTATCCAAATGTTTAAATATTGTTACTGTGCCCACATCCACCACTTCCGTTGGAGGTTCATTCCTCACAACAACCACTCTTCTTACGAAACAAAAATCCTCAAGTCTTTTTAAAATCTTTCTTCTCTCACCTGAAAAGGATGCCCCCTCGTCTTGAACTCCCCTACCTGAGGGAAAAGACACCTGGCATTCACCTTACTTATCCCCGCATGATTTTATAAATCTCTGTAAGGCCACTCCTCACCTTCTTACACTCCAGTGAAAAAGGTCACCAGCCTATCCAGCTGCTCCTTATAACTCAAACCCTCCATTCCTAGAAACATCCTGATAAAGCTCTTCTGAACCCTCTTGAGCTTAATAGTATCCTTCCTATAACAGGGCGACTAGAATTGGACACAGTATTCCAGAAGAGGCCTCATCATCATCCTGTACAACCTCAAAAGGCTGTCCCAACTCCTATACTCAATGGTCTAACCACCTTGTATATCCATGACACAACTTTCACAGATGTACATACCTGAACCCCTAGGTCTCTCTTTTCGACGACCATACCCAGGGCCCCACCATTAACTATACAAGTTCTGCCCTTGCTCATTTTGCGAAAATGCATTATCTCAAATTCATCCAAATTAAACTCCATCTGCCACCCCATTGGCCCAATTGATCAAGACCCTTTGTAATCTTAGATAACCGTCTTCACTATGCACTATACCGCCAATCTTGGTGTACTCTGCAAACTTACTGACCATGCCTTCCATATTCTCATCTAAACAATTCAAATAAATTACAAACAAAAGCAGATCCAGCATTGTTCCCTATGGAATGCCACTGGTCACAGGCTGCAGTCTGAAAAATTAATGCTTCACCTTCATCCCCTGTCTCCTGCCATTAAGCCAATTTTGTATCCAATTGGTAAGCTCACTCTGAATCCTATGTGATCTAACAATACTACTTAGTCTACCATGTGGAGTCTTGTCAAAGTCTGGTTCATTAAAGTCCAAGCAAACAATATCTAACAGTCTATCCTCATCAATGTCCTTGGTTACCTTTTCATAGAATCCTTACAGCGTGGCCAACTATCTGAAAAGAATCCCATCCATTACCCTATCCTTGTAACCCTGCATTTTCTAAAGCTAACCCAGCTAGCTTGCACATCCCTGGACACTGGGCAATTTAGATCATCAAACATTCTAGTACTTAGATCCTAATGTGCACCTTGTCTTGTTCACTATTACATCTGCTCTTAATATGCTTAATTTTAAAATTGTTTTGTATTTTCAAGTCATTCCATGGCTTCATTTCTTTTACCCAACCTGCACATTTTTGGATGGTGAGAGGAAACTGGAGCACCCAGAGGAAACCCACACAGACATGGGGAGAATGTACAACTCCACACAAGGCTAGAATTGGACTCAGGTCCCTGGCACTGGGAGGCAGCAGTGCTAACCACTCTGCCACCTCAAACTGTTTTCACCCTAGATGGGGCTTGAAGTCACAATCCCTGGCTTAGAAGGCTAATACTTTATCCATTAGGATACTGGGGCCAGGCCCTTAAAAATGCATTCATAGGATTTGAGCGTCACTGGCCAGCATTTATTGCTCATACCCAATTAAGGTACATATGTAGGCCAGACCAGGTAAGTATAGCAGATTTCCTTTCCTAAAGGATATTAGTGAACCAGATGGGTTCTTCCCCAATCATTTCTGGATTCATAATCATCATTTCACTCTTCCTTCCAGCGATTATTGAATTCAAATTCGACCCTCTGCTATGGTAGGATTTGAACAGGCAACTGAAAATGCCACTAGGCCATTGCCTCCCCTTCAAAAAATTTGAAGGGGATCAGTCCTTGCCTTTCCAAATGCACATAAATCCTACCTTTCAGAATCACTTCCAACAACCTGGGCGGCACGGTGGCACAGTGGTTAGCACTGCTGCCTCACAGCGTCTGAGACCCGGGTTCATTTCCCGCCTCAGGCGACTGACTGTGTGGAGTTTGCACGTTCTCCCCGTGTCTGCGTGGGTTTCCTCCGGGTGCTCCGGTTTCCTCCCACAGTCCAAAAGATGTGCAGGGTTGTTTTAAAAAATTCTCAAGGTCAGGTTCGTAGGAGAGTAGTCTGACACAGAACAAACGACCAAGAGGCGAGACTGCTAGAATATGGGCATTTTATTCCCCGCAGTGTCGCACAACGGGTCTGGTTTATGCTCACTCTACATGTTACAAAAACTGGGAGCCGTCAGTTCTTGTAGAGCGGTTGCCAACAACCCACGCTCGGCGGTTAAACGTAACCCCGGAGCAGACTCACCGAACTGGAGACTTTTCCAGCTTTTTATTCTTTTCCAGATATAAACATTCATGTGAACAGCAGAGCAAGGCTAAAAAACACATTCCATTCTGGTTACATACAGATAAGAAGATTCACACGGGACTAAGCAACACCTCCATTCCGGTTAGATTCACACATGTATTGGGACATAATTTTTAACCGTTTCACCACATTCCACTGCTTGGAATTTTACACCACAAGGGTCAGGTGAATTGGCCATGCTAAATTGCCCGTAGTGTTAGGTAAGGGGTAAATGTATGGGTGGGTTTCGCTTCGGCGGGTCGGTGTGGACTTGTTGGGCCGAAGGGCCTGTTTCCACACTGTAATGTAATCTAATGTAATCTAATCTAACCTATCCACCAGACTCCCAAATGTATAGTTCCTGGGCTTCTGCTTAGGTGTCTTTTAAACAAAGGCACAATATTTTTTTGCAATTGCTCCATAGCTCATGGACCAGGCCAGACCCCTAAAATATTTTAAAAAGGTAACCTAGACCCTTTTTCTTATTTTAAAGGCAGATGTGAAGTGGATATTCCAGTATGATGCAGCTGATCAAATCATTCAGCTTTAAGCAAAACACTACAGTTGAAACATGAACAGAAGAAAATGGAATTTGGAATAACTGAACTACTGGAAAACTTAACTGACCTGATACAGCAACTTAGGGAACTGTTCCAATCCAGTAACATCCAATATGCACACCCCTTGGCAGAATGGTAAATTGAAACACAATTCCTTACAGGCAGGAGGGCAAAACATCCAAAAAGATTTCAGAGAGAAAGTCAGTGACAGAAGATTGCAATCTTCCTGGATTCCAGCATCTTGTGACTGCCACAGCCAAACCAGATAAAAAAAGACCTGAACTGGGAAAACTTGCCACTCCCCTGCCATTATTAAACTAGGCTCTTCCTAGATCCTGGCCCCTCTACTTTTCTACAACCTCTCTTAAAAAAACAGAAGGACAAAATAACCTTGTTAAAGTGACAGCATTGTCACTTAATCTAAGTGTGGCCTAATCAAAGTCTTAAAGCTACAACATTACATCCTGTCACTTGCACTCAATTCCCTGACCAATCAAGGCAAGCATGCCATACACTTTCTTTACCACCCAATCTACTTTCAGGGAGCTACAGACTTGTACCCCAAAATCCTTTTGTATTTCAATGCTATTTAGAGTCTTGCCATTAACTGTATATTTACCATTTGCTCTCCAAAGTGCAGCACTTCACACTTACCTGGATTAAACTCCATGTGACATTTCTCTGCCTATATCTGCAACAGATCTGTATCCCGCTGTATCCTTTGACAACCTTCCACACTATCCACAACACCAGTGATCTTTGTATCATCTGCAAACTTACTAACCCATCCACCTGCATTTAAGTCAAAGTTCCAGAACGGATCCCTTCCAAACACTACTAGTCACTGACCTTCAACCAGAAAAGCACCATTCCACAATTGCCCCCTGTCTTTTATAGGCAAGCCAATTCTGAATCCAAACTGCCAAGTCATCATGGATCCTGTGCAAGTTAATCATCTGGATGAGCCTACCATGTGGGAACTTGTCGAAAGCCTTACTAAAATCCATGTGGACAACATCCACTGTTCTACCCTCATTGATCACCTCTGTCACCTCCTCAATCAAGTTAGTAAGACATGACCTAACCTAGACAAAGCCATGTTGACTGTCTCTAAGTAGCCCATGTTTTTCCAAATGTGTGTAAATCCTATCCCTAAGAATTCTCTCCAATAGCTTCCCAACCACTGATGTGAGACTCACCCATCTATAATTTCCTGGATTATCCCTATTTCCATTCTTGAACAGTGGAACAACATTAGCTACTCGCCAGTCCTCCAGGACCTCTTCAGCAGCTAGTGAGGATACAAAAATCTTGGTCAAGACCTGAGAAATCTCCTCTCTTGCCCTTTCTTAATAATCTGGGATAGATACCGTCGGGGCCTGTGGACCTATCCAACTTAATGCTATTCAAGAGATCCAACTCCACTTCTTCATATCACATTCCCAGGAATGTTAGCGTGCTCCACACAAATCCCACTACCCTCAATATCGTTTGCCCCTAATGAATACCTTTGCAAAGTATCATTTTGGAACTCACCCACATCATCTAGCTTCAAGTACAATTTTCCTCCTTTATCCGTTAGTGATCCTACTTTCTCACTAGTTATCCACTTGTTTTCAATGAATGAAAAGAATGTCTTTAGATTCCCTTTAACTCAACTTGCCAAGGTAATTTCATGGCCCCTTTTTGCTCTCCTAATTCCCTGCTTGAGTACTTTTCTTATTTCCTTATATTCCTCACAGGCCCAGTCTGATTTTAGCTTCCAAAAACTTGAAAATGTTCCTTTTCCCCTTTTGATTAAATTCCTACTGTCCCTCATTATCCACGGGTTCCTTACCTTGCCATCCTTATCCTTCTTCCTTTCTAAAATATGCCGATCTTGAAATCTCATCAAGTCTTTAGTTAGTTCCCACATGTGAAATGTGGACTTGCCTGGTAACAACTCCTCCCCATTAACACTCCCTAGCTCCTGCCTAATTTGCCCTGGCCCTAATTTAGTACCTTCCTGAAGGATCCTGATTTATTCTTGTTCTTCACAAGGTGAGTACAATTACAGTATTTAAGAGACAAGTATGTTGAGAGGAAATTTAGATGGTTATGGGTCAAACACAGCCAAGTGGGACGAGTTCAGTTTGGGAAACCTGGGTGGTATAGATGAGTTGGGCCAAAGGTTGGTTTCTGCGGCATATGATTATTTTCTGTAGGCAATGAAAGCTAGTTTATGTCACACATCAAGTATTATTAAAAGTTACTTTTCTTTTAGGCATAATGTTATTAAGGACATACATGAGATACAGAGTGAGAAGGCTAGTAGGTTTAGAAAGATTTACACAGCAGGATCAGTCAGATAGATGGGTGACTGTCAGGAAAGGTAAGAAGATAGTTCAAAATTCTCCAGTGGCTATTCCTCTAACAAATAGATATTTAGTTTTTGGAACTGTTGAAGAGGATAGTAACTTCAAGGGATATGGAAGGGGCAGTCATTTATTGGAATGATTCTTATGTTAGGCAGCATTTGACAAAATGTAATTATTGTTTTCGGGGACTCTCCTGTCAGGGGGATAGATAGGAGATTCTGTGGCAATGAATGTAAATTTGGGATGGTTTGTTCCTTTCCTGGTGTTAGGATTAAGGATGTCTGTAAACGTTTCAAGCATATTGTTAAAGGTGAGATTGAGAGGCTGAAAATTATTGGACACACTGGTAGGAATGATATTTTTAGGGAGATGGTTAAAGCAGCGTTGAGTGAATTTAAGAGGTTAGGACGAAGATTAAAAATGAAGCCTTAAGCATAGTAATCTCTGGTTTATTCCCAATGCTAAACTCAAACAAGGGAAAGAATATGAAGATAAAGAAGATAAATCAATGCCTGAAGAGGTGGTTTATTGTTCAGGATTCAGGTTTTTGGACAACTGGAAAGTCTTTTGGGTTAGATAAGATCTTTTCAAAAAGGATGCTCTAACCTGAACTGGAAAGGGTCTAATATCCTAGCAGGGAGATTTGCTCGTTCCATTAAGGGAGACTTTATATTGATCGAGAATGCGAGTGGTGGAATTCTAAACATTGTAAATAGAAAGATTGATAGGGAAGATGAAACAAGCACATCAATTAGAAAACAAAGGCAAGTAACTAAAGAACTAAATTGTATTTATTTCAATGCAAGGGCTCTTACAGGTGAGGCTGATGAACTCATGGCATGCTTAATATCATGGGACCTGGACATCATGGCTACAACAGAAACCTGGCTGAAAGTTGGACAAGATTGGTATCTCAACATTTTGGGTTTCAACTGCAACAGAAGGATAAGAACGGAAGCAAGAAAGGAGGGGATGTGGCATTATTAATTAAGTAATACATGAATGCTGTAACTAGAAAAGATATTTCTGAAAAATCATCCAGTGAAAATATATATGTAGAAATTATAAATAAGGAAGGAAAGAACACCTTGATCAGATTGTATTATAGCAGTGAGTTGAGGGCTGTGTAGGTTAAGTTACATTTACCTTTGCATTAACCCTTGGCACAACATCATGGGCCAAAGGGCCTGTTCTGTGCTGTACTTTCCTATAGGCCCTCCAAAAGTAAGAAGGACATTGAGAAATAAATATGTAGGGAGGTCTCAGATATATGTTAGCATAATATGGTTGTAATAATGGTGTTGACTCAAAAAGAAAGTCTTGGACCACGCAAAAAATTTCAATATGAACACTTACTTTATTTCAATGAAGCTGGCAAGAGATCAATAGTCTATAATCCAGTGTATCAATCAAAATATCCCTGGATTGATGAAAGAGACATCTCTGATTTTTAGCAAAAAGGCAGCTTATTTTATAGCCCTTTTGTGCCGAACAATTTTGTATATTTCATTTCCTACAATATAACATTTCTACCTCCAATTAAGTTCTCATAATTAAAATTAGATAATTACTACATTTTAGTCCTGTTCTCATATATTGAAGACAAAGCTATTGATTTAAAATATTTCTTCACCTGGTGCCATTCTCTTGCACCAAAGTAGATAAAGCTAAACATTTATCAGTATTCTATTAATTTGCATTGCCTGGGAAAGCAGAACTACAAGGTCTTACATTCCTTAATTTGTTCTCATGGTCACTGTGACTTCAATTTTAAACTTGTAAGGCAAATTATTATTTCAAGATGGAAGTTGAAAATGGAGGCCATTAACCATTGATTTCCCAATACTTTATCAACGGGAGATTTTAATTTTCCAAACATTGACTGGGGATGCCATAATGTCAAAGGTTTGGATGATGAAGAATTTGTTACATGCGTTCAAGAAAATTTTCTTTATGAATATGCGGATGCTTCGATGATAGAAGGAGCAAAACAAGACCTTCAGTTGGGCAATAAGGCAGTGCAGGTGATTGAAGTAAAAGTGGGGAACAGTTTGGGTTTGTCAATCATAATTCTGTTAGTTTCAAAATAGTTATGGAAAAGGATAAGCTTTCCATAAAAGTTAAAGTTTTAATTGGAGTAAGGCTAATTTTAATGGGATGAGACAAAAACTTTTAAAAGTTGACTGGAGAAGACTGTTCACAAATAAAGGGATGACTGATGAGTGGAAGGCTATCAAGAGTGTGATGGCAAGAGTTCAGAGTTGAGAGATGTTATATTCCAATTGGAGCGAAGGTTAAAGCTGGTAAGACTAAGGAACAATGGTTGAATAAAGATATTGAAGTTCTAATCAAGAATAAACCAGAATCTTATTTTAGATACAGACAACTTGGTTCAATTGAATCTGTCAATCAATATGAAGAGTGCAGTGACATTCTTAAGAAAGAAATCAGGAAGGCAAAGAAGAGTTATGAGACTGCATTAGCAGATAAGGTTAAGGATAATCCAAAGAGATTTTACAAATATGCTAAGGACGAGAGGGTAACTAGAGGAAGGGTAGACTCCTTTAAAGATCAGTGAGATTATCTTTGTGTTGAACCACAGAAGATGGGAGAGATACTAAATTAATATTTTGCATCAGATTCCACTGTGGAGAAAGAAATGGGAATTGAGAAAATGCAGAGAAATTCATTTTGATGGTTTAAAAACAGTAACATTACAGAAGAGGTAGCTTGGGATAAATATAAACATGGATAAATCTTCGGGACCTGATCTAAAGTATGGGAGGTGAGGGAAGAAATTGCAAGACCCCTTGCAGAAATATTTACATCATCTATAACTACAGGTGAGGTGCCCAATGACTGGAGGTTGGTTAATGTGGTAACTTTGTTTCAGAAAGATTGTAAGGAGAATCCAGAGAACTCTCGACCTGTGAGTCTGACTTCAGTTGGGGGTAAATTGTTGGAAGTGATTTTAAAAGATCGGATTTATGGACATTTAAAGAGGCAAAAATCGATTAGGGATAGTCAGCATTGTATTATGTGAGGAAAATTATGACTCACAACCTTGATTGAGAGTTTTGAGGAAATAACCAAAAAGATTGATGGTGGCAGAACAGTAGACTTAAACGTTAGTAAAGCCTTCAACAAGGTTTTGCATGGTAGACTATTAGTACAGTTGGGTCACAAGGGATTCAGGGTCAGCTTGCCAATTGGATACATAATTGGTTTAACAGCAGGTGCTAGAGAATGATGGTGGAGGGTCATTTTTCAGACTGGAGACCTGTTGTCAGCTGTGACCCACAGAGATTGGTTCTGGGTCCCCTTTTGTTTGTGGTTTATATAAATAATTTGGATGAGAATATAGAAGGCATGGTTAGTGAGTTTGTGGACATCCCCAAAATTGGTGGCATAGTAGAAAATGAGGAAGCTTTTCTAAGATTTCAAAGGGATGTTGATCAAATGGGTCGATGGGCTGAATAATGGCAGATGAAGTTCAATCTGAATAAATGTGAGGTATTGCATTTTGGTACAACAAACAAGGAAAGGGCTTGTACAATTAACGGTTGGGCCTGGGATAGTACCGACCAAAACAATGTAACAAAAGAGAAGTACAGCACAGGAACAGACTCTTCGGCTTTCCCAGCCTGTGCCAATCATTGTACCTGAACAACACTAAAGAACAAAACTTTTGCCCTCATTCTGTCAGTATCCCTCTAATCTCTAACTATTCATGTAATCATCCAGATGCCTCTTAAAAGTCACCATTGTGCCTGCTTCCACCAGTTCATGTGGCAGTGTGTGCCAGGCTCCTATCACTCCCTGTGTGAAATGCTTCCCTCGCACATCTCCTTCAAAGTTGCACCCTCTCACCTTGAACGTGTACCCCCTTGTAATTGAAACTTCAATCTTGGGAAAATGTCTCTGACTATCCACGCTATCTATGCCTCTCAATTTTGTAGACCTCCATCAGGTCTCCTCGCAGCTGCTGTCTTTCCAGTGAAAACAATCCAAGTCTTTTTAACCTTTCCCTATAGCCAATGCCCTCAAGAATAGACAACATCCTGGTGAACCTTCTCTGCATTGTCTCAAAAGCTTCCATGTTCTTCTCATCATGTGGTGATGAAAACTGCACACAGTACTCCAAATATGGGTCGAAAAATGTGGCAATGGCGAAGCACAGCAGGTCTGGCAGAATCCGAGGAGCAGGAGAATCAATGCTGCTTGAACTGCTTGCTTTTCCAGTGTCACATGTTTCGATTCTGATCTCCAGCATCTGCAGTCCTCATTTTCTCCCAAAATCTAAATGTAGCCGAACATGGTTTTAGATGGCTGCAACATGGTTTGCCAACTCCTGTACTCCATGCCCCAAACAATGAAGACAAGCATGCCATCTGCCTTCTGAATCACGTTGCCCCTTGTAGGGAACTGTGGACCTGTATGCCCAGATCCATGTGTATGGTAATGTTCCTAAGTGTTCTGCCATTTACAGGATAATTCACACCAAAGTTTGATCGTCAATGATGCAACACCTTGCATTTGTCCAGAGAATGTGAATTCATGACCTGGCACATACTCACTGTACCATCGCCCTCAAGCCAGATTAACCTTAGCTTGACTGTGAAAGGAGGAAGGTATGCAGCAGCTGAAATGCCATTAAGCATTCATAAAAGGAAGTGTCCAGCTGGTGCAGCCACAAAGTAAGGCTGAACAACGTAACAAAAGAATAAGAAGTAAGTATTAGACAGAACTAAACATCTCGACAACTGAAGACTCAGATTAAAGTTTTTCTGTCCTACTACAATAGGCATGAATAATCCCTGACAAATACACAAATCATTAACTGAGGAGGGTTCAAGACATCTCACATTTGCAATAATGGTCATGTACCATATTATCAGTGCAAAACTTAAGGTTTTAGAATTTGAAACATGTTTCATCCAAATGTTTGGAGGAATGAACCATTTTGGAATTCTTCTGAGGTTCCCAACATTACAAATACGCATCTTCAGCTCATTAGATTCACTCCACCTGAGTATCAAGAAAGTGCTGAAGGTAGTGAATACTGCAAATTTGAGGGACACTGACAATATTCTGATAATAATCCTGATGTGTTACACACCACAACTGGCAATGTCCCTGGCCAAGTCCTTCGAACCCAGCATCAGTTCTGCAATTTATATGGTTGTGTTTAATCTGCTGTTGAGATCTGCTCTGCATAAATAAAAAAAATACCAATCAAACCCAGCCAGAGACTGCCCTATCAATCTAGCCATAATCATTGGTGAAATGATGGAAGAGCTTATGAACAGTATTATCATAGAACATTACAGCACAGTACAGGCCCCTCAGCCCTCGATGTTGTGCTAACCTGTGGAACCAATCTGGAACAATTATTAGACGCTCATTGATGTTCAGTGTGGTTTCCACCAGGGCCACTGAATAAAAAATTATCTGATAACAAAATAATCTGAACTACAGCCTTGAGTTGAGAGTCACTGCCTTTGACGTTGAGGCCACACTTGACACAAATAGGAAGCTCATTATATCTGGAATCAATTAGAATTGGAGAAAATCTCTCCATTTGTTGCCGTCAAAGACCACATAAACCAAGATGCTTATGGTTCTTCTAGCTCCTAGATATCACCATAGAAACATCTCAGAATAATGCCCAGGAGCAGGACATCTTCAGCTGCTCGTCAAAGGTTTTTTTTTGCCTATCACAAGGTCAGAACTGGATCTATTTGCTTATTGACTTCCGCAAGTCCACAAACTTGTGCACATTCTCCAAGACACTACTCAGAATTGTGATGGAATTCCAGTTCTGGCTGGGATGAGTGCAGCTTCCCCCACTTTCAAAAATTTAATGCCATTCAAAGCAAAATAGTTGGCTTGATTGGTGCCACAACTGTAAATGATCACCATCTTCAGCACTGATGAACAATAGTAACAGTATATTTCATACAGAAGATGAGTAGTAGAAATTCTACAAGGTTCTTTCTCAGCACTTTAAAAGCACATCAGAGTATCATGTGGAAAGACACTGGAAAATGCTGCTGACAAGATCCCATCCAAGGAAATGACCATATTGGCACAGAAATATAATGCCATTTCTTGCCATCGCTGTGCAAACTCCTGCAGATTCCTGGCTTACGTCTTTGTGGGAGTGTCAATACCAAATTAGCTGCATTATCTCAAGAAAACAGCTCACAATCTCTGAATAAGATGAATTAGGGTTGAGCATTAAAAGTCCCCTCTTGAGTTAATCCCCCTTGCTGAATCAATAAAAAAGTTTTTTTCAGAAATAAAAACTCAATATTTTGTTGAAATGTTTCACTTTAGGAAGGTAGCCCACACCCTAATGTTTCTAGCTGCTTGAAGAAGATTTAAGGTGAATATTCCAGGTGCGACACAGCTGGTCAAACCATTTCGTTTTAAACAAAACAGAATTTAGTTACGCATGAACAAAAGAAAACTGAATTGAGAATAACATAACTATTTGAAAACCCAAACAACACAAAAACGCAACTTAACAAAGAACTGTTCTGACTACCTGCAACATCCCATAAACATACCCCTTGGCAAAGAGGTAAATTCAAACACAGGTCCTTTCAGGAGAGAGATGTCAGAGAAGGAGAGGATCATAATGGAGCTGTTTCTTTGGGTCCCCAGCTGAACCCAAAACCAAACTAGAAAATTCCCTGAACATGGAGAGCTGGCCAATCCCATTTCATTGTTGTTGTTGTTGTTGTGTCACATGGACTGCTATCTCATTAGAAAGAAGCGACTGGTGGTGATTCAACCTGAGGGCCACCAGACCTCAGACGAGGGAAGAGGTTGAGAAGGAAAGTCCTTTATGGTAACCTTAAACAGGTGATGGGAATTGAACCCATGCTGTGGGCATCACACTGTTCTACAAAACATGGATCCAGCCAAACGAGCTAAACTAATTCCCCATCTCATTGTACAAGTGTTTTTTTTAGGAAAGAAAACCTTTTCTGATTGTTGACTTAGAAAGCATCTGTTACCATTATTAAAGTAGCCAGTTCAGACATTTTGGCACCTCTGCCTTTGTGACCACTCTCGGTAAACAACCAAGGACAGAATAAACTTGTTAAAGGAACAGCGTAATCACACACATTGGAGAAACTCAGCAGATCTGACAGTATCAGTGGAGAGAGAAACAGAGTTAACGGACCCAGTCTTGACTGACTTTCTTTCAAAAGAGACAACAGAAGATATTTTTATGCCACATGAGAGAATAATAATGGAATGTGAATGCTTGCTGCATTGCCATAGCGACTATATCAGATGATGAATGAGGGTTAATGTGAGATTTAGTTAAGGCTTAAAAGCAGGCAGTTAGACCACCATTTGTCAAGGGATTGTCCAGGGAAGTGAACAAGAGAATGAATGTACTGCATTTTGTTGAGTACAAGTAGGCATAGTTTGTATCTTTTCCATCCGTCTATGAAGAATACAAGTACTTATATTCATACACGTAATTTCCAGTACATCCAACTGCACTGCAAGATCAGCTAGACCAGTTAAATACTTTGGTTGCCAGCACTCTTTCATGCACTCAGGATTATTTAGCAGATGTTCATCATTCTGAAATCTCACCCAATATTGGTCACTGAGTTTTGAGCTTTTCAGCTGATCACAGCCAACTTCCTGTGTGTCACAAAGATCCAGAGAGAAATGCTGTTTGAAATAATTGAATTAATATCTGATACATAATAACAATTAAAGTGCTAAGGGCAATTTTTGGTACAAGGTCTGAGACAGTCGGTCCTGAAATTGTCAGGTTTCCATGTATTTGAAACTATTCAGAGCACTCTGAACATTTTTAGAGAGGGGAAAATAGCATTTGTTTTTGCTCAGTACTGCATTCAACAGATTTATTTGTTAAAATGCTATGAGTTAAGTCACACTAAATGATATGATATCACAAAGCACTGTGCTGCATTAATCAGTCAAATATTGCAGTCAATATTGGGATGTATAAAGTTTCTGTAATTCATCAGTTCGTGTTAATGATTAAAATGGGATGATGGTAGTGTGCATATTCAGTGCATAAAAATCGTCAGTGTTCAGTTGGATCTAGTGGAGGCGAATATCAGTGCTGTAGTTTCATTAATAGTTTAATAAGTACTTTGCATCAGTCTTCACAGTGGAAGACATGAGTAATATCCCAACAATTAAAGGGAGTCAGGGGGCTGAGTTGAGTATGGTTGCCTTTACAAAAGAGAAAGTGCTAGACAGCTAAAAGGTCTTAAAATTGATAAATCTCCTGGCCCCGATGGGCTACACCCTAGAGTTCTGAGGGAGGTGGCTGAGGAAATAGCGGAGGCGTTGGTTGAGATCTTTCAAAAGTCACTGGAGTCAGGGAAAGTCCCGGATGATTGGAAGATCGCTGTTGTAACCCCCTTGTTCAAGAAAGAATCAAG
>NC_057750.1:19580854-19587258 GCF_004010195.1 Chiloscyllium plagiosum
CAAATGTGAGGTCTTGCACTTTGGAAAAAAGAATACAAGCATGGACTACTTTCTAAACGGTGAGAAAATTCGTAAAAGCCAAAGTACAGAGGGATCTGGGAGTGCTAGTTGAGGATTCTCTATAGGTAAACATGCAGGTTGGGTCCGTGATTAAGAAAGCGAATGCAATGTTGTCAGTTATCTCAAGAGGGTTGGAATATAAAAGCACCGTTGTGCTACTGAGACTTTAAAAAGCTCTGGTTAGGCCCCATTTGGAGTACTGTGTCCAGTTTTGGTCCCCACACCTCAGGAAGGATATACTGGCACTGAAGCGTGTCCAGCGGCGATTCACACGGATGATCCCTGCAATGGTAGGTTTAACATATGAGGAACGGCTTAGGATCCTGGGATTGTATTCATTGGAGTTTAGAAGAATAAGGGGAGATCTGATAGAAACTTACAAGATAATACATGGCTTGGAGAGGGTGGACGCTAGGAAATTGTTTCCGTTAGGCGAGGAGACCAGGACTCGTGGATACAGCCTTAGAATTAGAGGGGGTAAATTTAGAACAGAAATGCAGAGACATTTCTTCAGCCAGAGAGTGGTGGGCCTGTGGAATTCATTGCCGCAGAGTGCAGTGGAGGCTGGCACGCTAAATGTCTTCAAGGCAGAAATTGATAAATTCTTGACGTCACAAGGAATTAACGGCTACGGGGAGAGTGCGGGTAAGTGGAGTTGAAATGCCCATCAGCCATGATTGAATGGCGGAGAGGACTCGATGGGCCAAATGGCCTTACTTCCGCTCCTATGTCTTATGGTCTTATCTGCACACGTTGGGGTAGCACTGATAGTGCTTCAGTATTATGCGGGAGTTAGTCAAGTATTACAGGATGTACATTCAGGTCTTCAATTTTCCGTTTCTCTGAACAGTTTTGGACAATATCGAATGCTTGTGATCCTTCAAATTGTTGAATGCACGTTTGGTGTAAAACATTGTAAAGTGAACATGTTTGTTCAGTGACTGTAATCAATTCCAGTCTCCATGGGCTGGGGCTTCCTCAGCAGGATAAAACCTCTGTCGCTTCCTGGTAGTTGCACACACTCTCTGGAGTCCCGACCGATGACTAAAGTGGAGAATCTCCTGATTGTAAAATAATGAACTGGAGTCTAATCTTCCAAATAGAAGATGTTCTTTATAATTCCCAAAAGGTATACTACCCTCTACTCCCCACTATTTCAATTCCAAGTAAGCCTTTTTATACAATTATCCATGGTATTAACTATATATTGTTGTTATTCTGCCTGCCATTCTATGGATGTTATGAAATACATGGTGTGCTGTACCTGCTGTACATGGAGTTTTTAAAATTGGTTTTCATTTAAATTTAAACAGAAATCTTCATATTCAGTTTTGTCTTTTAAAACTTTCAAAATGTATCACACTTGTGATTGCTTTATCAGTTTGGATTTCTATTTCAATGGAATGCACAGTTTATTGAGATTCAATGAACGTAGTTTGTCTGTACAGGAAACCTTTGTGTGCTGCAAATTGCTAAAGCCAGTGTTTGGCACTATTAGTTTTCCAGTGCACCAAGCTTCATAACACTTTTTCAATTTCCATTATTCAAATATTCACAAGCGACTGTTGAAATGCTTGGTATTAATCAGACACTAATTAAATTGTCTGCAAGCTGAGACAACTATAGAATCTACCAGCAATGACGAAGATACTGAATAACCAGATTTTTAAGACTGCTTTCTGAAACTCAATATAAATAGTTTGATGCAGAATCTTTGTAATCTGTTAGTATTTACAAAAACAAAAGTTCCACGACTGTCAGAGAATCTGTGGAGAACGTATGTTTTTAGAACAACAATATTACTTTATCTACATTGTGGTGGTTGGAGAAGATAACTTACTGTTGCCTTTCTAAATGCAATTAGATGTTAGATATAAATGCAAACTAATCTAGTGGAGCAATAGAAAGAACAGAATTACTATATTGCTAATATTACTAATATAACTGTTGGAGTAGCAACAATACTTATATTTCTCACCGGAAATCTGCAAATTTATATTGAACCCATGTAATTTGGAAAATTTTGTAAATACGTTGGGCAACGTATTAATCCTTACACATGATGTTTAGTATATTTTCTTTTGCAAACATCATCCTTTGAATATTTGCTAAAATTCTTGGAGGATGCACGTCATTGATTCTTCCCAAGTTTACTGTGTGCACAATGCATCCATTGTCTTATTTCTTAGAGTTAATGCTTCAGTATTTCCACAGAGTATTTGGATAAACCCACTATCTTCAGAAATAACAGCGTTTCTTTGGAGTTTATGGAAAAACTTTGCATTGTGCTATTATGAACAATCTCTAAGAGTGCTTCAGTATTTGCACCTGACACATAAACTGTTGGTCTTTACAGGATGTTTCTAAATGTTTACATCCATTTACATTATATTGCTCAGTGAATTTGACCAGTAATGACAGAAGGTCATTTTCATGCATGTGCAATGAACCTCACTAGAACTTTAACTGTAAATAATGTGACAGATTAAAGTCGAGGTGAAGATCAAAACATGATATTCATGCATTCCAAATTTCAAGTTGTTAATGAACACCTTGCAGCATTTTTCATGTGTCTGAAATAAATGTAACTGACATTAATTGGAGAAACCATTCAACCTAACAAAGTGTGCAGAGACTAGTATCAGCATTTACACCGATTTGAGTCTGGATATTTTGTGAAATGTGCAAATACTGCACATTCTGTGTACAGAATCAAACTTCTCAGCCAGGTTTTCCTCGATAGCTTGCTGTAAATAGGGACAAGCAGATACAATGAAAAGATTGAACAGAAGTGATGTATTTTAAAATATTTTTCTTCTGTTAATTACATTTATTTTTGCATTGTTTAGCCACAATGTAGGCTTCAGTTAAAAGTTGTCTCAAATGGGAAGGCTTTGCATGAGTATAAAGTTAACATCCTAAATTTGGATCAAAAAGGAAACACCTTGGTACGGGAGAAGTTTATGAATTTCTAAAGGACTGGATAGGATTCTGGGCTTTAAATACAGAGAAATAGAAAACAAAATTGAAAGCTTATTAACCAGACTAGGGGGAATTGCTTCTGAAAAATACCTAATTCAGTGATGACTGTCATTATAATCAGATGGCACACCTTTGGAGATCTGTAAGTTCTTTGCAAGTGATCAAACACATGACAAGTAGCAACAGAGCAGAAAAAGTTTTTTTTTCTACTGGTGACCAAGGTGATACTGAAAGAATGCTGTTTCAGGGATAATAACAAGGTTGACAATGGACAACACAAACAAGGGAACTGCTCTCACATTACAGAGAGAAGCTGGTGGTGGTTTCACTGCATCTTGGGCATTGGAAGACATTGAGAAAGAGGGAGCTTCATGGTAAACACAGCCAGTCTCAGAACTGAACAAGCACTGTTAGCATCACTGTTAGCATCATCCATGCACCCAACTGATCTAACCGCTGCTGACAACATGTAGGAGAGAGAGGGGTATCTGTGGTGCAGATCTTTTACTCATAGCTTGTAATCACAACCTGAGAAGACAAGGAGAACCAGTTTAATGGTTCTTTCTAAAAGACAATTATCTTGAAGGTCACAAGTAAAGCAGTGAGATTAGGACTGACTATATCTGTTAAAAGTGGTCAAAATGCATGATTTCACTAGCTCTTCATCAATCTTCGGTGTTTTGTTTTATTGTTCAAGTGCTAATAATCTTTTGCCTATTTATATGACAGTTAACATCCTGATGGTGGTGATCATTTCATGGAGCAACTGTGGTCTTTCCAGATGTGTCACTTCCTACCGAGTGGCCATGGCAGCAGTTGATCTAATATTGATCTAATTTTGAGGCAGATTCCAATTACATATTGGAGACAGTTTACCGTTCTTTGGCATGTCCACATTTGTAATATCCATGCTGTCTTGCTTTATGCCAGCACAGATTGTTCTGTGTGGCTCACTATCAGTTTCACCTTTGATAGATTTGTGGCAATTTGTTGTCAGAAGCAGAAAATCAAGTATTGCACACGAAAAAAACCTGCAATTATTATCATTGGAATAGTAACCATGTCCAGCTGCTTCAAAAATATTTTCTGGTATTTTTTGTTCCAAAGCGTCTACACATTACCAATGCCCCATGGTTCTGCTATGCAAGATGGTGGGTTCTGTACTCAAAGCTGTGGATTGTTGTCGAACTGCTTCATTATATTCTGAACTCTTCTGTGCCATTTGCCACAATACTGCTGCTTAATGCCTTGATTGTTAGGTGTATTTTATTGGCCAGCAGAGCACGCAGAAGAATCCGGAGTGACAGCAGTGGAGGAAGCCCCAGAGATCCAGAGTTGCAGAACAGAAGAAAATCCATTATTTTATTGTGTGCTATCTCTGGGAATTTCATCCTCTTACGGGCAATATTTATGTTATATTACATGTAGCGTCGTATGTTACATTTGGGATATCGGTACGTATATCTACCGCCTTTTGTACGAGAGCTCGGATTGATGCTTCAGCTCCTGAGTTGTTGCACAAATACTTGTATATATGCAGTGACCCAGAATAAACTCAGAATACAGATAACAAATGCATTAATGTATCCTTTTGCTGTACTGTTCAAATATATTAAATTTACAAAATAATGGATTTTCTTGCCTGCAAGTACATGGGTTTTCTTTTGTCTGATCTGCTGAGGTTTGATGCACATGGGTGAGTTGTTTATATGTTTGGTTTTTAAATGTAATCTAATCTAATCTAAAAAAAAAAAAAAAAAAAAAATTGGGATGTTCCAGGTTCCCAGTCCATTCCTGGCCCGTCATAAGAATTTCTTATCTAAGAACAAGGCATCTCTCAAATGCAACAATATAGAAATCTTGAATTTTCTTTCTCATAGAGGTTACATATTCCAAAACACGGTTCTGAAGCAAATTCGAAGCATTATTTATGAAGTCCTGGTCAATCTACATTCTTCAAATCAACATTGCAATCATGTTTTGTGGGTTAAAATACAACAACGCCATGCTTCGAATATGTTCCACTGGTTGTGAACCACTGTGTTGACACTTTGGAAGTGAATAGTGCCATATAAACCTTTACCATCTATGATCTGTGGAATGTGTTTTCTGCTGACTGTATCACTATCTCTTCAACTAAAACACAAACATGGAGGTTTATGACTTCTAATGTAGGAGTCTGAATTTATAATAAAAATTAATCTGGGGGAGTTCTGTAATAATGAAACAGCCATTAGCCTCTGTGTGACGTTTCCGATGAGTAGGCCAGCGTGAATATTTTCTGGGCTCAGTCAAAATGTTGTCACCTTGATGTTTTATTTACATTTTACAAGTGACTGGGTGTTTCTTCCGCAGCACGACTCACAGCATATGCACACTTTGCCAGCATTGACTAATGCTGGAAAGTGGGTTAATGCATGAGACGCAGAGAATGACTTAGCAGTTAAAAGAGATAAAAGGCAGGTCAACTAAACTGATCACCTACATTTCCGCACTTAACACTCATAGAGTCATAGGGATGTACAGCATGGAAACAGACCATTCGGTCCAACCCGTCCATGCCGACCAGATATCCCAACCCTATCTAGTCCCACCTGCCAGTGACCGGCCCATATCCCTCCAAACCCTTCCTATTCATATACCCATCCAAATGCCTCTTAAATGTTGCAATTGTACCAGCCTCCACCACATCATCTAGCAGCTCATTCCATACACATACCGCCCTCTGTGTGAAAACGTTGCCCTTTAGGTCTCTTTTATATCTTTCCCCTCTCACCCTAAACCTATGCCCTCTAGTTCTTGACTCCATGATTCCAGGGAAAATACTTTGTCTATTTATCCTATCCATGCCTCTCATAATTTTTTAAACCTCTATAAGGTCACCCCTCAGCCTCCGACGCTCCAAGGAAAACAGCCTCTCCCTGTAGCTCAGATCCTCCAACCCCGGCAACATCCTTGTAAATCTTTTCTGAACCCTTTCAAGTTTCAAAACATCTTTCCAATAGAAAGGAGACCAGAATTGCACACAATATTCCAACAGTGGCCTAACCAATGTCCTATACAGCTGGAACATGACCTCTCAACTCCTGTACTCAATACTCTGACCAATAAAGGAAAGCATACCAACCTCCTTCTTTGCTATCCTATCTACCTGCAACTCCACTTTCAAGGAGCTATGAACCTGCACTCCAAGGTGCAGGTTCAGCAACACTCCCTAGGAACTTACCATTAAGTGTATAAGTCCTCCTAAGATTTGCTTTCCCAAAATGCAGCACCTCACATTTATCTGAATTAAACTCCATCTGCCACTTCTCAGCCCATTGGCCCATCTGGTCAAGATCCTGTTGTAATTTGAGGTAACC
>NC_057750.1:19587668-19613287 GCF_004010195.1 Chiloscyllium plagiosum
TACACCTGATCAGGTCCTGGGGATTTAGCCACCTTTAACCGTTTCAAGACATCCAGCACTTCCTCCTTTGTAATCTGGACATTTTGCAAGATGTCACCATCTATTTCCCTACTGTCTATATCTTCCATATCCTTTTCCACAGTAAATATTGATGCAAAATATTCATTTAGTATTCAATTGCGAATTGCACGGGATTCCTTTGTGAAAATATGAATCGGCTTCTGGCGTTCAGTTACACTTAGAGTGTACAGTGGCGCCAAGATAATGCACTTGTACTGACAAAATTGCGCTGCAGGATCTCCTTCAGGAATGCTGCAATTGCCGTTAGCTCTACCCAATCATCTTGCGCTCTCCTCTTTTGTCCCAGTCTTGTGGTGAGGCAAACGGTAGCTCTCCAGTGATACCAATACATCGCAAGGTTGCAATCCTCATTTCTCACACACTCTCACAGCATTTGTATATACACCTTATGTATCCCCACAAGGGGTTACACAACAGTTCTTCTGAGTTGTAGATGGGGAAAAGTGTTGTGACACAAATAGCAGTTGCGGCACCACTGCTGGCCACAACTTACACTGATCATTCCGACATCGGTAACATCACCATTTTCCAAACTTTGTGAATGACAATGACTGATGCCAATGCAAATAAATGTTAATAGGAACTTGAGCAGAGGACCAGAAGAGAAGGAACTCCACCGACTGAAATTAATGCAGAGAAATGTCTGGTGAGGAATATCATTTTCAAACAACCTAAAAGAGTGCATGTTCTGCACGCAGTCACACGATTAACTGCAAAGAGAATGGTGGACGATTGATGTTTGTTGTTCACAATGTGACAAGCGCAGGAATATTGCAACCAGACAACAAAGTATGATTGCACGCTGTGAGAGAATGTGAGAAGAGAGGATTTCAATCTTGTGATGTATTGGTATCAGTTCTGCGTCACTAGTTGCAAGTCAGCACAAAATGGCATTTTAGCTGAAAGTTGAGAGCAAATTCTGACTTCCTGATTTTTTTCTGCGTAAACGTATGCGTGCAAGATAATATAATACATGCTGCATTTATACATAGCAAAGGGCTTGTGCTACTTCTTGAAGATTTCGTGTTCCCTTGTATTTCTAAACAATAAATTTTCCCCCGAGGCAAGAAAGTGGTTGTTGTACTGTATTGCAGTCTCTGCTAAATCCTCACATCAATGCGGACAGTTATTTTGTTTAGTCAACAGGACACTGTTATTGGACGTTCGATTAATTGTAAGTTTAATAATTGTTTTGATTGGAGCATTGTGAAAACGAAGCACACAGACAGGCATTGTTTTTAAAATGCAGATCCAGATGTAAACTGGAAGTCAAGGCAGAATTCAGGAGAGCAAATTCGGTTCCGGATTGGGGACAGTGGAGACGGATGTGTTGGGGGAGGAGGAGTTGGGGGGGAGGGGGGCGGATGTTGGTGGGAGGGTCATTTTGGTGGGTTTTTGCTAATGTTGGTCTCGGGAATAGGCTATCTGGCACATAAGGACAGGAGCCAATTTGAAACCAGAAGGCATTGAGTTGGAATTACAGGCGGAAACTCGGATGTCCAGAAAGCATGTGGGTTCATAGAAGATGAGAATGAGGAATGCGAATAATGCTTATCAGCCTGTATTAAGGGCTTCTCAGTTGAATGAGAGACTTAGCTTGCAATGCTCCAGCCAGGAAAACACTTCTGACTCGGAGGGGTATGTAGGCACGTCTAGAAACTGGAATATTGCAGGGGAGATGGATGGATAAAGAATGGAGAGATGGATGGATAGCATCAAGACTGAAAGACAACAGAAATATTGCTTCAAATATTGGACTGACAGGCAACCGGTACTGGAGTTATTCATAGAATTCACTAAGAATTTGGTAGCAGTAATTCACACTAGCATAAGGAAATAGATTCTGGATCAGTGGTGCTGGAAGAGCACAGCAATTCAGGCAGCATCCGACGAGCAGCAAAATCGACGTTTCGGGCAAAAGCCCTTCATCAGGAATAAAGGCAGAGAGCCTGAAGCATGGAGAGATAAGCTAGAGGAGGGTGGGGAGAAAGCTCCCCACCCCCACCCTCCTCTAGCTTATCTCTCCATGCTTCAGGCTCTCTGCCTTTATTCCTGATGAAGGGCTTTTGCCCAAAAAGTCGATTTTGCTGCTCGTCGGATGCTGCCTGAACTGCTGTGCTCTTCCAGCACCATTGATCCAGAATCTGGTTTCCAGCATCTGCAGTCATTGTTTTTACCTCATAAGGAAATAGACTCCAGCCTTTTCTTGGAATCAAATCACAGAGATCTACCAGTGTGATATGTATCTCAGTGCTTCAGTAATTGGCCAGGGTCATGATGCATAGCTATATGTTCACTCTTGTGCATATGAAATAGCATTAAAGATATTTCCACAATGGCGTTGTCCCTGTCAATTTCCATGGATAAGCCACAGCCTGTTCTCGCTCCTTTTATTGCCCAGGATGGTACTCTGGGTGTTAGCCCCTTTCTCCAGACCTCTGATTGCCAGGTTGAAATCTTATTTGCCCAGCAGTCCTAAAGGAAATGGCTGCTTTGGCCAGAGTTACATACATATTGGGTTTGGGGTTCATTTGTGGCAGTCTGTTCTTCTAGGAGCAGGGGTCTTATATGGAGGGGGAGATTTTCTGGGCCTGTGTGGTGTATTCCTGCCCCCATTTGTGAGATTACATTGCTAAATATATTTAAGGATAATCCAAAGAGATTCTACAAATACATTAAGCGCAAGAGGCTAACTAGACAGGCATAGGGCTCTTTACAGATCAAGGACATTGTCTTTGTGTTTAACTCTCCCTGGGAGTTGGGAGAGATACTAAATCAATATTTCTGATCAGATTTTAATGCGGAGAAAGAAATGGAGTAGAGAGAATACATAGAGATAAACATTTAATGTTTTAAAACCAGTTAATGGTACTGAACAGGAGGTTTGGGAGTTCTTAGAGAATATAAAGATGGATAAATCTCCAGGACCTGATGTGATGTATGCAAGAACATTGTGGGAACTAAGGGAAGAATTGCGAGACCCCTTGAAGAAATATTTATATCATGTGTAACTACAGGTGAGGTGGGTGACTAACATTGTATCTTTGTTAAAGAAAGGTTGGAAGGAGAATCCAGAGAACTCTTGACCTGTGAGTCTGACTTCAGTTGGGGGCAAATTGTTGGAGATGATTTTAAAAGATCGGATTTCTGGACATTGAGAGAGGCAAAAATTGATTAGAGATAGTCAGCATGGTTTTATGTGAGGAAACGTATGACTCGCAAACTTGGTTAAGTTTTTTAAGGAAAAAACTAGATAGATCAATGAGGGCAGAGTAGTAGACGTCACTTGGACTTTATTAAAGTGTTCAATCAGGGTTCTGCGTTGAAGGCTAATTAGTACATTTAGCTCACATAGGATTCAGGCTAAGCTTGCCTTTTGAATACATAATTAATTTAACAGCATGTGATAAAGAGTGATGGTGGAGGGTCACTTTTTGGACTGGAGACCTGTCACTAGCTGTGATCCAAAGGGGCGGGTTCTGGGTCCCCTTTTGTTTGTGATTTATTTAAGTGATTTGGATGAGAATATAGACGGCATGATTAGTGAGTTTGTGGACATCACCAACATTGGTGGCATAGTAGACAATGAAGAAGTTTTCTAAGATCCCAAAGGGATGTTGATTAAATGGGTCAATGGGCTGAATAATGGCAGGTACAGTTCAATCTGAATAAATGTGAGGTATTGCATTTTGGTACAAAAAACAAGGAAAGTGCTTGTACAATTAGCAGTCGGGTCTGGGATAGTACAGACCAAAACAAAATAACAAAAGAGAAGAATAGCACAGGAACAGGCCCTTCAGCTCTCCAAGCCTGCGCCAATCATTGTGCCCGAAGCGCACTAAAGAACAAAACTTCTACCCTCATTCAATATCCCTCTAATCCCTCATTATTCATGTAACCTTCCAGATGCCTCTTAAAAGTAACCATTGTGCGCACTTCCACTAGCTCGTCTGGCAGTGTTTACCGGGCTCCTACTGCTCTCAGTGTGAAACTTTTCCCTCGCACATCTCCTTCAAAGTTGGCCCATCCCACCTTGAACCTGTGCCCCCTTGTAATTGAAACTTTAATACTGGAAAAAAGTCTCTGACTATCCACTCTAACTATGCCTCTCATAATTGTGTAGAACTCTATCAGGTCTCCTCTCAGCTGCGGTCTTTCCAGTGAAGACAATCTTAGTCTTTTTTAACCGTTCCTCACAGCCAATCTCCTCGAGACCAGGCAACAACTTTGTTGAATCTTCTTTGCACTCTCTCCAAAGCTTCCATGTCCTTTTGATAATGTGGCGATGAAAACTAAACACAGTTCTCCAAATGCGACCTAACATGGTGTTAGATGACTGCAACATGGTTTGACGACTCCTGTACCCCATGTTGTCTGCCTTCTTAACCTTGGCAACCTGTGTTGCTCCTTTTAGGGAACCTGCGTGTCCAAATCCAAGTGTATGGTAATGTTCCTAAGTGTTCTGCCATTTACAGGATAACTCACACCAAAGTTTGATCCTCCAAGATGCAACACCCTACATTTGTCGGGAGAATGTGAATTCATGACCTGACACATGCCCATGTACTATTGCCCCCAAGCTGAACCAACCTTAGTTCGATTATGAAAGGAGGAACGCATGTAGCTGCTGAAATACGATTAAGTATTCCTAAAATGAAGTGTCCAGCTGGTGCAGCCACAAATTAAGGCCAAATAGTGTGACAACAAGAAGAAGGAGTATGTATTTGACAGAACTAAACATCCTGACAACTGGAGGCTCAGATCAAAATTTTTCTGTCCTGCCACAAAAGGCATGGATAATCCCTGACAAATACACAGATCATTGACTGAGGAGGATCCAAGACATCTCACATTTGTAATAATGGTCATGTCCCATGTTATCAGTTTAAAGCTTAAGGCTTTAGAATTTGAATTCCATATGTCTGGAGAAAGGATCCGTCTTGGAATTCTTCTGAGGTTCCCAACATTGCAAACGTTTGCCTTCGGCTCATTAGATTCGCTCCATCTGAGTATCAAGAATGTGCTGATTTTGTTCGTGTGTAAATAAATTCTGTTTTGTTTAAAACTGAGTGGTTTGACCAGCTGTGTACTCAGGACTGCAAATTTAAGGGACACTGACAATATTCTGATAATTACCCTGATGTGTTACACACCACAACTGGCCATCTCCCTGGTCAAGTCCTTCAAACCAAGTGATTAGTGCTGCAACTGTAAATGATCACCACCTCCAGTACTGATGAACAATAGTAACAGTATGTTTCATACACAAGATGAGTGGAAGAAAATCTCCAAAGTTCCTTCTCCGCACTTTAAGAGCACAATCAAGTTTCACTTGGAAAGACAAGTGCAATGGGCATGGGAAAATGCTGCCTATAAGATCCATTCCAAGGCAATCACCATCTTGAAGGAGAAATATAATACCGTTTCTTGCTGACTTTGTGCAAACTCCTGCAAATCCCTGCCTTACAGCTTTGCCTATACCAAATTAGCTGCATTGTCTCAAGAAGACAGCTCATGATATCTGAATGAGACTATTTATAGTTGAACATTAAAAACTCCCTATCGAGTTCATCCCCCATCCTGAATCAATTAAAAAGCTTATTTCAGAAATAAAAAAACTCGATATTTTGTTGAAACGTTTCACTTTAGGAAGGTAGACCAGACCCTAATGTTTATAGCTGATTGAAGACGATTGAAGGTGAATTTCCAGGTGCGACACAGCTGGTCAAACCACTCGGTTTTAAACAAAACAGAATTTATTTACACACGAACAAAGAAAACCGAATTGACGATAACATAACTACTTGAAAAGCCAACCGACAAAAAAATGTAACTTAATGAAGAACTGTTCTGATTTCCTGCAACATCCCATAAACACACCCCTTGGCAAAGAGGTAAATTCAAACACAGGTTCTTCCCGGAGAGGGATGTCAGAGAAAGAAACCTTCTGTATGGAGCTGTCTCTTTGTGTCCCCAGCTGAACCCAAAACCAAAGTAGGAAATCCCTGAACTGGGAGAAATGGCTGCTCCCATCTCATTGTTGCTGTGTGACAATGCTGTTCCTTTTTTCTAAAAGCTGTTCCTTTTCTCAAGGATATTGTGTCCTTGGTTTTTCTCAGAGGGGTCGTAAACAGACTGGGCTCCAAATCGACTGGTTTGGTACAACAATAAAAGGGTATTGAGAGGCCTTTTTGTTCATACATAAACAGATGAGACTTTAGGCTAAAGATTTTATGTTTTTAGAAGAGACCTGTATCATGAAAGGGGAGTGGCCCGTCCTGGAAACTGAAGTTAAGTTCCAGTCAGTTCAACAGTGCACTGGGTGGAAACAGGCTGCTGAACTCTCTCTCCTTCTGCCCCTCTAACTTCGACCTGTAAGCCTTTGTTTCATTTTTATTGTGTTTAAGGGGTTTGTTTATTGGGACTGTTGTGCATAGTTAAGTCTAAATTGGATAGACTGAGTTCTGTAGGTGTTATTTATTCTGTTCTTTGTGTTGCATTCTGCAATTTTGAGAATAAATGTTTGTCTGTTTTAAAGCCTAGTAGTCAATTGAGCTAACTTACTCTGGGTAATTTTCAGTGTACACTTACCAAAACAAATAGCAAACTTTAGGTCTAAGCTGCCTGCTGAAAAATGTTTTGACTGGTCTGGTCTAGTCCATAACATTGTTGTGTCGCCTTATTCTTACCAGACCATAGGGGCTGCTCTCTTACTGGCTACTAGACCTCAGGTGACGGAAGAGGTTGAGAAGGAAAGTAGTTCATGGTAACCTCAAACCGGTGATGAGAATTGAGCCCATGCTATTAGTACTACACTGTTCTGTAAGCCATTGATCCAGCCAACTGAGCTAAACCAATTCCCCATCTCATTATACAAGTGTTTCACTAAAAGTACAAAGCTAAAATCTTTTCTGATTGTTGACTTAGGCAGCATCTGTTGGCCATTATTAAACTAGCCAATTACATTTTGGCATCTCTGCCTTTGTGACCCATCTTGAAAAACAACACTGGACAGAATAACCTTGTTAAAGGAGCACCACATTGGAGAGACTCATCAGGTCTGATACCATCAGTGCAGAGAGAAACAGTATTAATGTTCCCAGTCCTGCATGATTTTCCTTCATAAGAGACAATAGAGAATAATATTTATATCACGTGAGAGAGTGATAATGGAATGTGAATGGTTGCTGTGGTGAATATATCAGATGGTGAATGAGGGTTAATGTTTATTTGAGGCTTAAAAGCCGACAGTTAGACCACCATTTGTCAAGGGATTGTCCTGGGAAATGAGCAAGAGAATGAATGCACTGCATTTTGTTGAGTGAAAGTAGGCATAGTTTGTATTTTTTTCATCCATTTATGAAGAACAAAGGTACTTTTATTCATACATGGAGCTTCCTGTATGTCCAACTGCACTACAAGGTTAGCTAGACCAGTTAACTACTTTGGTTGCCAGCACTCTTTCGTGCACTCAGGATTATTTAGCAGAAGTTCAACAATTTCAAAATCACATCCAATATTGGTCATTGAGCTTTGAGCTTTTTAGCTATACCTTGGCTGATCACTACCAACTTCCTGTGTGTCACAAAGATCAAGAGATAAATGTTGTTTGAAATAATTGAGGACATGTCTTATGCACTGTAGCAACTAAGTGCAAAGTGCAATTTTTGGCACAAAGTCTGAGATAGTCGGTCCTGAAATGATCAGGTATTAGAAACTATTCAGATCAAACTGAAAATTTTTAGGAAGTGAAATAGCATGTTGTTGCTCAGTGCTTCATTCAACAGATTTATTTTTGAAACGCTATAAGCAACATCTGTTTACGTATGAACAAAAAGGCCTCTCAATACCCTTTTACTGTTGCAACAAACATTCACCTATTGTACTCTATGCTACTTTCTCCCCACCCCCACCCTCCTCTCATTTATTTCTCCACCCTTCAGCCTGTATTCCTGAAACGTCGATTTTACTGTTCCTCAGATGCTGCCTGAACTGCTGTGCTTTTCCAGCACCACTAATCCAGAATCTGGTTTCCAGCATCTGCACTCATTGTTTTTACCTAGTATCACAAGATGTACTTGCAGGTCTCCGATTTTCCGTTTCTCTGAACAGTTTTGGGCAATATCCATGCTCACGATCCTACAACTTGTTGAATATACGTTTGCTGTAAAACATTGTCAAGTGAACATGTTTGTTCAGTGACTGTAATCAATTCCAGTCTCCATGGGCTGGGGCTTCCTCAGCAGGATAAAACCTCCGTCGCTTCCTGGTAGTTGCACACACTCTCGGGAGTCCCGACCGATGACTAAAGTGGAGAATCTCCTGGTTGTGAAAGAATGAACTGGAGTCTGATCTTCCAAATAGGAGACGTTCTTTATGATATCCAAAAGATATACTACCCCCTACTCGCCACTATTTCAATTCCAAGTAAGCCTCAATATTCAAAAATTCATATTAACGATATATTGTTGCTATTCTGCTTGCCATTCTGTGGACGTTATAACATACACGTGAAACCTGGTACTACATGTTTTTTTTTGTTAGTTTTCTTTTAAATCTATGCAGAAATTTTCATAATCATTTATATTTTAAAAAATATTCAAAATGTATCACACTTGTGATTGCTTTATCAGCTTACCTCAGTTTGGATTTTCATATCAATGGAGTGTACAGTTTATTAAGATTCAACACATGTAGTGTGTATGTACAGGAAACCTTCGTGTGCTGCAAATTGCATATTGTATTTGATGATTAAAACTAATGCTCGGCACAATTAGTTTTCTCGTGAGTATTAGTGCGCCAAGGTTGATAACAATTTCACTTCTATTATTCAAATATTCACAAGGGACCGTTGAAATGAACAGATTAGATTACTTACAATGTGGAAATAGGCCCTGTGCCACTGTGCCCCAAATGCTTGGTCTTAATCACGCACTAATTAAATTGTCCGCAAAATCAGACAACTACAGAATCTACCAGCAATGACGAAGACACTGGTCCTGTGACCGGATTTTTAAGACTGCTATCTGGAACTCAGTATAAATAGTGTACTTCAAACTTGATGCAGAACCTCTGTAGTCAGTTAGTATTTCCAAAAAGAATGTTTTGCGTGTTTTTTTACAAATTAGATTACTTACAGTGTGGAAACAGGCCCTTCGGCCCAGCAAGTCCACACCGACCCGCCGAAGAGCAACCCACCTAGACCCATTCCCCTACATTTACCCCTTCACCTAACACTACGGGCAATTTAGCATGGCCAATTCACCTAACCTGCACATGTTTGGACTGTGGGAGGAAACCGGGAGCACCCGAGGAAACCCACGCAGACACGGGGAGAATGTGCAAACTCCACACAGTTACCTGAGGCGGGGATTGAAGCCGGGTCTTTGGCGCTGTGAGGCAACAGTGCTAGCTACCGTGCCGCCCACGTTTTCTGGGAATCTGTGCAGAATGCATATTGATAGAATCTGTGCAGAATGCGTATTTATCGAACTGTTTCAAACTTCACAGAATGCTTGGAATGCGTCGAGTTTACCAGAGATTGAGAGCATAGTGGAGTGCAAACACAAGTTGCTGTTTACAAATGCCCCATGAATTATTGTGCAAATTCACTAAATCGTTTGAATAATACAAATGCAATTATCTGTGTCAGTTTTAAGTCCGTGCAGATATTTCTTAGAGGCTTTGTATTTATAGGTGAATATCCTTACATAACTTCATGGTAACATTCAACATTCACCGAATGTCCTTAGGAGTTAATGTTTGGAAACTTCGTCAATATTATTTTAGCGTATGCTGAGAGTGTTCGGAATATCAGTACGTGGGATTGCATTAGTGTAACGTATAATCCTCGGTATATTTGGTATTTCCGAGTATGTCTTGGAGTCTGATCATGTCGATAAAAATTGATGGCTGCCTAATAGGTACCAAGATGCCCAAGTGTCGATCATAATTCAGTAAATCTTCTTTC
Source organism: Chiloscyllium plagiosum (assembly GCF_004010195.1). NCBI lineage: Eukaryota > Metazoa > Chordata > Chondrichthyes > Orectolobiformes > Hemiscylliidae > Chiloscyllium > Chiloscyllium plagiosum. The sequence continues at coordinate 19,597,720 of NC_057750.1, forward strand.
ATTATCACATTATCCTCCAGTATGCCTGTTTCTGAGCTACAAATCTACGATGGATTTTAATCGGCAGCAGAGGTGTGTTTGAACAGTTAAATTAAAAGTATATTTCATGGTATCAAATGGCAGAATGCAATTCTTTTATAATCAATGCATCAACTTGTCCTGCGTTCTGAAATCAACCTGAAAGAGCTTCAGAACTTAAAATCTTAAGTGTCCCTTTAGAACAGCAATATTAATGTATTGGCATCGCAGTGGCTCGAGAAGACGACTTACTATTGCCTTTGTAAGTACAATTAGATGTCAGAAATAAATGCCACTCATCTATCAGAGCAATAGAAACAACAGAATTGCTATATTACTAGTAGCACTAACAGATTTACTAATAGAAACTACAATGCTGACATTTCTCCTGGGAAGTCAGCACATTTATATTGAATCCATGCAATTTGGAAATATGCTAGGCAACTTATTTTTCCTGATACATAACGTTTAAGACATTTTCTTTTGGAAACATCTCAGGTGCATTTGAATATTTAATCAAAATCTTTGGAGGATGCCAATCTTCCAAAGTTTATTCAAAATGCTTCCATTGTCTGATTACTTACAATTGATGCTTGATGTATTTCAGTATTTACACACAATTTTTGGATCATGTCTGGGAATATCAGGTTTTCTTTAGAGTTTAAGGAAAAAGAAAACCTTGCATTGTGCTGTTATGAACAATCTCTGACAGTGCTTCAGGATTTGCACTGACTGCATGAAATGTCGGTCCTTATACACCTATTTACATTGTATTGCTGAGTCAATTTGACCAGTAATTACAGTAGGTAATTTTCATTCACGTGCAATGAACCTGACTGGAATCTTCACTGTCAGTAAAGCGAGAGATGACAGTTTGATGAAGACCGAAACATGGTATCCATGCATTACATTTTTCAAGTTGTCAATGAAAAACTTGAAGCATTTTTCATGTGTCTGAAATAAATGTAACTGACATTTATTGGAAAAGCCATTCAACCTAACAAAGTGTGCAGAGATCAATATCAAAATTTGCACCGATTTGAGAACCTTGATATTTTGTGAAATGTGCAAATATTGCACATTATGTGTACAGAATCAAACTCTCAACCAGGTTTTCCACAATAGCTTGCTGTAAATAGAGTCAAGCACATACAGTGAATGACTTGAAATGAAGCAATGTATTACAAAATATTTTTGTTCTGTTAATTATGTTTATTTTGCATTGTTTACCTACAATGTATGCTTCAGTTAAAAGCTGTCTCAACATGGAAGGCTTTGCACTCGTATAAAGATAACATCCTAAATTTTGTATAGAAAAGGAAACCTATTTGGACAGGGGAACTTGATGAATTTTAAAGAACTAGATGGGATTTTTGGGTTTTAAATATAGAAAATAGAAAACTAACTCAAAAGCATATGGACCACACTTGAGAAAAGGCTCTGAACAACATCTAATTCAGTGATGACTGCCGTTATAATCAGGTGGCAAAATGTTGGAGATCATTTTGCAAAAGATCAAACACATGACTGGTAGAAACAGAGCATATCATAACAAACTTTTTTTCTGCTGGTGAGCAAAGTGATGCTGAAAGGACACTGTTTCAGGGATAATAACAAGATTTACAAAGGACAACACAATCAGGAGAACTGATCTCACATTACAGAGAGAAGACTGTTGGTGGTTTAACTGCATCTTGGGCGTCGAAAGAGATTGAAAAGGAGGTACTTTCATGGTAATCACAGCCAGTCCCACATCTGAACAGGCACTATTAGCATCACTCTACATTCCAAATCATCTGTGCATCAAACTGATCTAATTGATGCCTACAACATGGAGGAGAAAGAGGGATTCTGTTGTGTAGAGCTTTAAGACATAGCTTGTAATCCCAACCTGAGAAGACAAGGAAAACCAAGTTAATGGTTCTATCAAAAATATAATAATCTTGAGGGTCACAAATTTGACCGTTACACTCACAAATATGTGTGACTGACTATATCTGTTACAGATAGACGATGTGAGATTGGGACTGAATGTATTTGTTTCAGACAGAAATTGTAGGTAAAATGCATCATTTGACTACCTATATACTAGATGGCCGAATGTTTCCCCAGCTCCTCATCAATCTTCTATGTTTTGTTTTACTGTTCAAGTGCTAATAATCTTTTGCCTCATTATGTGGCAGTTAACATCCTAACGGTGGTGATCCTTTCACGGGGCAACTGTGGTCTTTCCAGATGTGTCACTTCCTACCTAGTGGCCATGGCAGCAGCTGATCTACTGGTGGCCATGTTTGATCTAATCTTAAGGCAAATTCCAATTACATATTGGAGTCAGTTTTCCTTTCTTTGGAACATTCCCATTTGTAATATCCATGCTGTCTTGTTGTATGCCAGCACAGATGGTTCTGTGTGGCTCACTATCAGTTTCACCTTTGATAGATTTGTGGCGATTTGCTGCCAGAAGCAGAAAATAAGGTATTGCACACAAAAAACTGCAATTGTTATTATTGGAATAGTAACCATGTTGAGCTGTTTAAAAAATATTTTCTGGTATTTTATATTCCGAAGTGTCTACAAATTATCAAATGCTCCGTGGTTCTGCTATGCAAAATGGTGGGTTTTGTATTCAAAGCTATGGATTGTTGTCGAACTGCTTCATTATATTCTGAACCCTTGTGTACCATTTGCCACGATACTGCTGCTTAATGCCTTGATTGTTAGGTGTATTTTATTGGCCAGCAGAGCACGCAGAAGAATCCGGAGTGACAGCAGTGGAGGAAGCCCCAGAGACCCAGAGTTGCAGAACAGAAGAAAATCCGTCATTTTATTGTTTGCTATCTCTGGGAATTTCATCCTGTTATGGGCAATATTTATGTTATATTATATGTGGCTTCGTATGTTATATTTGGGATATCGGTACATATATCTACCGCCTTTTGTACGAGAGCTCGGATTGATGCTTCAGCTCCTGAGTTGTTGCACAAACACTTGTATATATGCGGTGACCCAGAGTAAATTCAGAATACAGATAATGAATGCATTAATATATCCTTTTGCTGTAATGTTCAAATTTATTAAATTTACACAATGAAGGGATTTTCTTGCCCGCAAGTACATGGTTTTTTTTGTCTGATTTGCTGATGTTTGGGGCATCTGGGTGAGTTGTGGCACTGTTGTTTACATGCTTGGTTTTAAATCAGGTTCCCATTCCATTCCTGGCCGGTCATGTCGAAATTTCTTGTCTTATAACAAGGCATCTCTCAAATGGAACAACATAGAAATTTTGAATTTTCTTTCTCAGATAGAGGTTACCTATTCTAAAACACGGTTCTGAAGCAAATTCGAAGGAGTTTGCACATTCTCCCCATGTCTGCGTGGGTTTCCTCCGCGTGCTCCGGTTTCCTCCCATAGTCCAAAAATGTGCAGGTCAGGTGAATTGGCCATGCTAAATTGCCCGTAGTGTTAGGTGAAGGGGTAAATGTAGGGGAATGGGTCTGGGTGGGTTGCTATTCGACGGGTCGGTGTGGACTTGTTGGGCCGAAGGGCCGGTTTCCACACAGTAAGTAATCTAATCTAATCTAATTATTTATGAAATCCTGGTCAATCTATATTCTTCAAATCAACATTGCAAACACGTAACTAATTACATTTCCATTTGGAAATTTAAATCGTGTTTTGCGGGTTAATAATACACAACGCCATGCTTCGAATATGTTCCGCTGGCTGTGAACGACTGTGACGACACTTTGAAAGTGAATGGTGCCATATAAACTTTTACCTCCTATGTTCTGTGGAAGGTGTTTTCTGCCTACTGTATCACTATCTCTTCAACTAAAACACAAATGTGGAGATTGTATGACTTCTAATGTAGGAGTCTGAATTTATAATAAAAATTAATCTGGGGGAGTCCTGTAATAATGAAACAGCCATTAGCCTCTGTGTGACGTTTCCGATGAGTGCCCCAGCGTGAATACTTTCCGGGCTCAGTCACAAAGTTGTCACCTCGATGTTGTATTTACGTTTTGCCAGTGACTGGGCGTTTCTTCCGCAGTGCGACTCACAGAATATGCACACTTTGCCAGCATCGAGTAATCCTGGAAAGTGGGTTAATGCGTGAGACCCAAAGCATTGGCAGTTAAAAGGAATAAAAGCCCGGTCATTCAGATTGATCAGCTACATTTCCACACTTAACACTCAATTGCTAATTGCACGGGATTCCTTTGTGAAAGTATAAATCTGGCCCCTGAGGTTCAGTTGCACTTCGAGTGTACAGTGGCACCAAGATAATGCACGTGTACTGACAAAATTGCGCTGCAGGATCTCCTTCATGAATGCTGCAATTGCCGTTAGCTCTACCCAATCATTTTGCTGTTTTGATGATATACATCCTTCTCTCCATTCTTTATCCACCCATCTTCCCTGCAATACACCAGTTTCGAGACGTGGCTACATTTCCCTCCGTCTAAAATGTTTTCTTGGCTGGAGCATTGCAGGACAAAACTCTCATTCACTTGAGAAGCCCTTAATACAGACTGATAAGGATTATTCCTCCTTCGCTTTCCTCATACTCATCTTCTCTGAACCCATATGCTTTCTGGACTTCTCTTTTGTCCCAGTATCGTGGTGAGGCAAACAATAGCTCTCGAGTGAAGTAGAACTGATACCAATATGTCAAAAGGTTGCAATCCTCGCTTCTCACTATCTCTCACAGCATGCAAGCAAACTTATATATCCCCACAAGGGGTTACACAATAGTTTTTCTGAGTTGTAGATGGGGGAAAGTGTTGCAAGACTTCCGGCACCACTGCTGGGCACAACGTACACTGATCATTCCTACATCAGCAAAATCACCATTTTCCAAACTTTGTGAATGACAATCACTGGTGCCAATGCAAATAGATGTTCGAGGGAACTTGAGCAGAGGACCAGAAGAGAAGGAAATCCGCCAATGGAAATTAATGCAGAGAAATGTCTAATGAGGAATATCATTTTCAAAGAACCTAAAAGAGCGCATGTTCTGATCACGTACGCAGTCACACGATTAACTGCAAAGAGAGTGGTGGGCTATTTGTTACTCACAATGTGACAAGCTGCAGGAACATTGCAACCAGACAACAAAGCATGATTGCATACTGCGAGAGAGTGAGAAGAGAGGTTTGCAACTTTGTGATATATTGGTATCAGTTCTGCTTCACTAGTTGCAAGTCAGCACATTTGAACTGAAAGTTGAGAGCAAATTCTGACTTTCTGATTTTTTCTGCCTAAAGTATGTGTGCAAGATAATATAATACACGCTGCATTTATACATTGTAAAGGGTTTGTGTTACTTCTTGAAGATTTAGTGTTCCCTTGTGTTTCTAAAAAAAAATTTCCCCCCGATTCAATAAAGTGATTGTTGTACTGTATCGCAGTCTCTGCTAAATCCTCACATCAAAGCAGTTACTTTGTTTAGTCAATAGGATACTGTTATTGGACGTTCGATTAATTGTAAGTGTAATCATCGTTTTGATTGGACCATTGTGAAACGAAGCACGCAAGCAGGCAATGCTTTAAAAATGATGTATCATGCAGATCCAAATGTAGACAGGAAGTCAAGGCAAAATTCAGGAGACAGAGAGCAAATTCGGTTCTGGATCGGGGACAGGAGAGAGTGATGGATTTGGGTGTGGGTGGAAGAGTCAATTTGGTGGGTTTTATGTAGATGTTGGTCTCGGGAACAGGATATCTGGCACATAAGGACAGGAACCACTGAAACCAGAAGGTATTGTGTTTCATTTACAGGCGGAAACCCGGAAGTCCGGAAAGCGTGTGGGTTCATAGAAAATGAGAATGCGGAAGGCGAAGAAGGAATAATCCTTATCAGTCTGTATTAAGGGCTTCAAATAACATCACGACAGAAAGACAGCAGAAATATTGCTTCAAATATTGGACTGACCAGGCAACCGGTACTGAAGTTATTCATCGAATTCACTGAGAATTTGTTCGCAGTAATTCACACTAGCATAAGGAACTAATCTCCTGCCTTTTCTTGGAATCAAATCGGAGAGACCCACTAGTGTGATATGTATCAGCGCTTCAGTAATTGTTCAGGGTCATGATGTGCATACGAAATATCATTAAATCTATTTCCAACATGGGGTTGTCCCTGTCAGTTTCCATGGATAAACCACACCTGTTCTCGCACCTGTTATTGCTGCCAGGATGGTACTCTGGGTGTTAGCCCCTTTCTCCAGACCTCCCAATGCTAGGTCTTATTTGCCCAGCAGTCCCAAAGGAAATGTCCACTTTGGCCAGAATTACATTACATATTGGGTTTGGGGTTCATTTGTGGTAGTCTGTTCTTCTGGGAGCAGGGGCCTTATTTGGAGGGTAAGTCTGCCTGGGGCTCTGTGGTGTATTCCTGCCCCCTTTGTGAGATAGCATTGCCAGATATGTTTAAGGGTAATCCAAACAGATTCTACAGATACATTAAATGCAAGAGGCTAACTAGACAGAGGGTAAGGCCCTTTACAGATCAAAGAGATAGTCTTTGTGTTGAACCCTGGGAGATGGGAGAGATACTAACTGAATATTTCCCATCAGGTTTTAATGCAGAGAAAGAAATGGAGTCGAGGAATACAGAGAAATAAACATTTAATGTTTTAAAAACAGTTAATATTAACAGTGAACAGAAAGTTTCAGAGGTCTTAGAGAACATATTGGTGGGTAAATCTCTGGGACCTGATGTGATGTATCTGAGAACATTGCGGGAAGTAAGGGAAGGAATTGCAAGATCCCTTGCAGAAATATCTACATCATGTGTAACTACAGGTGAGGTGCCCAGTGACTAAAGTTGTATCTTTGTTTACGAAAGTTTGGAAGGAGAATCCAGATAATTCTCAACCTGTGAGTCTGACTTCAGTTGGAGGTAAATTGTTGGAGGTAATTTTAAAAGGTAGGATTTCTGGACATTTAGGGAGGCAAAAAATGATTAGGATAGTCAGCATGGTTTTATGTGAGGAAAATTATGACTCACAAACTTGGTTGTGTTTTTCAAGCAAATAACTAAATAGATTAATGAGGGCAGAACAGTAGACTTCACTTGGACTTTAGTAAAGTCTTCAATAAGGGTTTTGCATTGAAGACTAATTAGTACAGTCGGGTCACATGGGATTCAGGGTAGGCTTGCCTATTGGATGCATAATTGGTTTAACAGCAGGTGATAGAGAGTGATGGTGGAGGGTCGCTTTTAGGACTGGAGACCTGTCACCAGCTATGATCCACAGGGATGAGTTCTTGGTCCCCTTTTATTTGTGATTTATATAAGTGATTTGAATGAGAATATAGATGGCATGGTTAGTGAGTTTGTGGACATCACCAAAAATGGTGGCATAGTAGACAATGAAGGTTTTCTCAGATTCCAAATGGATGTTGATTAAATGGGTCAACGGGCTGAATAATGGTAGATGCAGTTCAATCTGAATAAATGTGAGGTATTGCATTTTGCTACAGCAAACAATGGTAGGGCTTATACAATTAGTGGCAAGGCCTGGGATAGTACAGACCAAAACAAAATAACAAAAAAGAAGAGTAGCACAGGAACCGGGCTTTCAGCCCTCCAAGCCTGTGCTGATTATCATGCCGAACTACTCTAAAGAACAAAGCTTCTACCCTCATTCAGCCAACATCCCTCTAATCCCTCGTTATTTATGTAACCATCTGGATACCTTGTGACTGCTTCCACTAGCTCGTCTGGCAGTGTGTTCCAGGCTGCTACCACTCTGTGTGAAAAGCTTCCCTTTCACATCTCCCTCAGACTTGCCCCCTCTCATCTTGAACCTGTGCTCAATGTAATTGGAAATTCAATCCTGGAAAAATGCCTCTGACTATCCACTCTAACTATGCCTCTCATAATTGTGTAGAGTCCTATCAAGTTTCCTCCCAGCCACCATCTTTCCAGTGAAAATAATCCTAGTCTTTTTAACCGTTCCTCATAGCCAATCCCCTCGAGACCAGGCAAAATCCTGTGAACCTTCTCTGCACTCTCTCTCCAAAGCTGCCACGTCCTTCTGGTAAGGTGGTGATGACAACTGCACACAGTTCTCCAAATGCAGCCTAACATGGTGTTAGATGGCTGCAACATGGTTTGCCAACTCCTGTACTCTGTGCCGCAAACAATAACGACAAGCATGCCATCTGCCTTCTTAATCGCCTTGGCCACCCATGTTCCTTCTTTTAGGGAACTGTGAACCTGCGTGTCCAGATCCATCTGTATGGTTATATTCCTAAGCATTCTGCTGCCATTTACAGGATAATTCACACCAAAATTTGATCCTCCAACATGCAACACCCTACATTTGTCCAGAAAATGTGAATTTATGACCTAGCACATGCCCACTGTACCATCACCTGAAGCCAAATCAACTTTAGTTTGATTATGAAAGGAGGAAGGTGTGCAGCAACTGAAATGCCATTCAGCATTCCTAAAATGAAGTATCCAGCTGGTGCGGCCACAAAGGAAGGCCGAACAGTGTGACAACAAAAGAATCAGTAAGTATTAGACATACCTAAACATCCCTGAAGACTCAGATCAAAGTTTTTCTGTCCTGCCACAACAGGCATGTATAATCCCTGACAAATACTCAAATCATTGACTGAGAATAATTCAAGACATCTCACATTTGCAATAATGGTGATGTCCAATATTATCAGTACAAAACTTTAGGCTTTAGAATTTGGAACAATTTTCATCCAAATGTGTGCAGAAAAGATTGGTCTTGGAATTCTTCTGAGGTTGCCAATATCTTCTGCTTATTAGATTCACTCAACCTGAGTATCAAGAAAGTGCTGAGGGTACTGAGTACTCAAATTTGAGGGACACTGTCAATATCCTGATAATTATCCTGATGTGTTACACAACACAACTTGCCATGTCCCTGGCCAAGTCCATTAAACCAAGTGATTGGTAAACTATCACCACCTCCAGCACTGATGAACAATAGCGACGGTGTGTTTCATACATAAGCTGAGTGGAAGAAATTCTCCAAGGTTCCTTCTCAGCACTATAAAAGTACCCTGGAGAATCATTTGGAAAGACAAGTGCAACGGACATGGGAAAATGCTGCCGACAAGATCCCTTCCAAAGAAATTGCCATCTGGATGCAGAAATATGTTGACTTTTCTTGCAGTTGCTGTGTAAACTCCTGCAGATCCTGCCTTACTGCTTTGTGGGAGTATCAATACCAAATTCGCTGCATTGTCTCAAGAAGACAGCTCACGATCTCTGAATAAGACTAATTAGGGTTGAAAATTAAAAGTTCCCTATTGAGTTCATCCTCCATTCTGAATCAACAAAACAACTTGTTTCAGAAATAAAAACTCGATATTTTGTTGAAATGTTTCACTTTAAGAAGGTAGCCCCAATCCAAACGTTTCTAGCTGTTCGAAGGTGATTTAAGGTGAATATTCCAGGAACACAGCTGGTCAAACCACTTCATTTTAAACAAACCAGACTTTATTTACACATGAACAAAAGAAAACGGAATTGACGATAACATAACTATTTGAAAACCCAACTGACACAAAAATGTAACTTAACAAAGAGCTGTTCTGATTTTCCTGCAACATTCCATAAACACACCCCTTGGCAAAGAGGTAAATTTAAACACAGGTTCTTCCGGGAGAGAGGTGTCAGAGATAGAGAGGATCAGCATGGAGCTGTCTCTTTGTGTCCCCAGCTGAACCCAAAACCAAGGTAATAAATCCCTGAACTGGGAGAAATGGCTGCTCCCATCTCATTGTTGTTGTGTCACAACAGGATCTTGACCAAATGGGCAATGGGCTAAGAAGTGCCAGATGGAATTAGGTTAGATTACTTACAGTGTTGAAACAGGCCATTTGGCCCAAAAAGTCCACACCAACCCACAACCAACTCCCCTACATTTACCCCTCCACCGAAGGCTACAGACAATTGAGCATGGCCAATTTACCTAACCTGCACTCTTTTGGATTGTGGGAGGAAACCCACGCAGACCCGGGGAGAATGTGCAAACGCCACACAGTCACCTGAGGCAGGAATTGAACCCGGGTCTCTGGCGCTGTGAGGCAGCAGTACTAACCACTGTGCCACTGTGCCACCCATTTTTAAATCCGATAAATGCGAGGTGCTGCATTTTGGGAAAGCAATTCTTAGCAGACTTATACACTTAGTGAGTGTTGCTGAACAAACAGACCTTGGAGTGCAGGTTCATAGCTCCTTCAAAGTGGAGTCACAGGTAGATAGGATAGTGAAGAAGGTGCTTGGTATGGTTTCCTTTATTGGTCAGAGTATTGAGTTCAGGAGTTGGGAGGTCATGTTGCAGCTGTACAGGATATTGGTTAGGCCACTGTTGGAATATTGCATGCAATTCTGGTCTCCTTCCTATGGGAAAGATGTTGTGAAACTTGAAAGGGTTCTGAAAAGATTTACAAGGATGTTGCCAGGGTTGGAAGATTTGAGCTATAGGGAAAGGCTGAACCGGCTGGGCTGTTTTCCCTGGAGTGTTAGAGGCTGAGGGGTGACTTTATAGAGGTTTACAAAATTATGAGAGGCATGGATAGGGTAAATAGACAGTCTTTTCCCTGGGGTCCCTGAGGGCATAGGTTTAGATTGAGAGGGGAAAGATATAAAAGAGACCTACGGGGCAACTTTTTCACACAGAGAGTAGTACGTGTATGGAATGAGCTGCCAGAGGAAGTGGTGGAAGCTGGTACAATTGCAACATTTAAGAGGCATTTGGATGGGTATATAAATAGGAAGGGTTTGGAGGGATATGGGCTGGGTGCTGGCAGGTGGGACTAGATTGGGTTGGGATATCTGGTCAGCATGGACGGGTTGGATCGAAGGGTCTGTTTCTGTGCTGTACATCTCTATGACTCTATGACTCTCTGCTTGTACTTTTTTCTAAAATCTGTTCCTTTTCTCAAGGATACAGTGTCCTTGGGTTTTCTCAGAGGGGTCATAAACAGGCAGGGCTCCACATCGACTGATTTGGTACAACAATAAAAGGGTATTGAGAGGCCATTTTGTTTCTACGTAAACAGATGTGACTTTGGGCCAAAGCTTTTATGTTTTCAGAAGTGGCCTGGATAATGAAAGGGGAGTGGCCAGTCCTGGAAACTGAAGTTAAGTTCAAGTCAGTTCAGAAGTGGGCTGTGTGGAAACAGGCTACTGAACTCTCTCTCCTTCTGTCCCTCTAACTTCGGCCTGTAAGCCTTTGTTTCATTTTGACTGTGTTTAAGGGGCTTGGTTATTGGGACTGTTGTGCATATTCGGAACAGCATAATGAAGTCTAATTTGGGTCGAATGAGTCCTGTAGGTGTTCTTCATTCTGTTCTTTTTGCTTCATTCTGTAATTTTGTGGATAAAGTTTTGTCTGTTTTAAGACCTGGTGGTCATCCTAGCTAACCTACTCCGGGTAATTTTCACTGCACACTTACTGAAATAAATTGTAAAGTTGTGGTCTGGGCTGACAGCTTCAGAATGTTTTGAGTGGTCTGGCCCAGTCCATAACAGATTTGTGGCGCTTTGCAGGATTTTAGCAGCACAGTCTGATACAATATTAAGGGTAAGTTATAATTAAATCCTTCACATAATGATAGATGTAGATTCAGATGTAATTATGGATCCACATTTACACAAAAAGGTCACTGAAAGCGTTAGAGAAAAAGATTCAAACCAGTTTCAGTCAATAGAAGCTCCTCCATGCACCCGCCCCCGATTTCAGGGGAAAGAGAAATGATCAAACATTGGAATGTGGTTTGAATGAACACATTGAGACACAACTTGCCAGCTTAAAGACATCTATCATTTTATGTAACCACATAAATTTGTTGGAATTGATCAAAAATCACAGTGTGGGGGGCACAGTGGCACAGTGGTTAGCACTGCTGCCTCACAGCGCCAGAGACGCGGGTTCAGTTCCCGCCTCAGACGACTGACTGTGTGGAGTTTGCACGTTCTTCCTGTGTCTGCGTGGGTTTCCTCCGGGTGCTCCGGTTTCCTCCCACAGTCCAAAGATGTGCAGGGTCAGGTGAATTGGCCATGCTAAATTGCCCGTAGTGTTAGGTAAGGGGTAAATGTAGGGGTGTGGGTGGGTTGCGCTTTGGCGGGTCGGTGTGGACTTGTTGGGCCGAATGGCCTGTTTCCACACTGTAAAGTAATCTAATCTAATTGTGAAACTCCGCTCTGCGTTAACTCTTCAGTCATGTTCTTCTGTGGTGGCGCCATATCATACGATGGGGCACATTTCGGTGTTAACGCATTCCCGTCTGCTTGTAGGCATGCTTTGGGAAATTTCAGGGACATACGCTATTTAAAAATAAATATGTGACCTCTTTAATTGATATCACCTTAAATGGTGAGACAAAGATAGTCAGATTTCTGAAATCTTTATATAGGAGTGTAGCTGAAAACTGTAGCTGTATCCATGTTGGTGAAGAGTGTTATCTAGCTAGACTTTCACCTCCAGAAATCTGAAAATTTAAAATGTGTGTTTAATTAATTAAATAAAGCAGTGAACCGTCACATTTTGGAAAATGTCATTGTTTTAGGTTCAGATTATTATAGTCCCATTAGATTTAGGAACTGCAGCCATCACTGAACGTCATCCCCTCGAAACTGTAACCAGTGAAATTGCACCTTGTCTGAGCAGATGATAGTTTTTAAAGCGTGCGACCTTTGCAGTGTGAAAGTGAATTGGTTTAATATTCTCTTTAAGGCAATGTGATATTCGAGCTTCAAATTTCCACAACCTATCAATATTTCTTTGTATTCCCTGCAATGAGAAAATTAAAAGTTCCCTATCCAATTAATTGGCAGTTAAACACACAGCAGCGAGCAAATTCTTGGCATAGAATGATGTAAAAAGGATCCAATCACAGTTCGACAACACAGCACCTTTGACCAATAGTATCCAGAGGAGTGGTAGTGCACAGCGGTTTCAGAGACGGACAAGGAAAATATATAAACTGAGAATCTTCTTGCACGAGGGTGGAGTACATTTGACACAGTGCTGTGTGGAATTGTCGAGTGCCACTTCATGCATGATACAGGTAATTGCTCGATTAAACAGCTATGTGCCTGAACTCTGCCGCCTCCTGAAATTTTGTCCTGATCAGGTCTCTCCTACACTAGTTGTCTTGAAAAAATCAAAAACCTTTGAGTTTTTCCAAAATATTTCCTCACCCACTTCACCTACCTTTATCTATTTGCGGGCTGTTTGTGTCCTTCCTTACGGCGTGCTTTCCTATCATTGTATTTGATGCAACAATTGGTCCTTCAACAAAAGCATTAATGAAGCTTTAAATAGTTAAGATCCATCTGTACTCCACAAGTTACAGTTTGTCAACATTTTTCCGAGTTTTGTTAAAACATGTTTTGAGCAAAAAGCTTCAATAAAAGTATTTTAACACTTGCACCTTATGTTTGTGTAACTTATGTTTGTATTAGTGAGTTTTGAGATGATTATGCTTCTATCTTTATATAAAAAGTTTCAATTAAATTCAAGAAAAGGACAACACAGGAACCGGTCTTTTGGCATGCCAAGACTGCACTGACACATGATGTCTTTCTAAACTAAAGATCTTTGCTTCTACACGGTCTATATCCCTCTATCCTTTGCCTATTCATTTATCTGGCAAGGTGCATCTTAACTGTGGTTATTGTATCTGCCTGAACGACTACCTCTGGCAGCTCATTGCTTGCATTTACCACCCTCCAGGTGAAAGACATGTCTCTCACATCAGGCAGCATCCAAGGAGCAGGGGAATTGATGTTTTGGGCATAAGCCCTTCATCAGGAATGAGGCTTGTGGGCCAGGGGGTTGAGAGATATATGGGTGGGGAGTGGGTATTGAGGGAAAGTAACTGAGAATGCATTATGTAGATGAAGGTGGGGGAGAAGGTGATACTTAGGAGAGGAGGGTGGAGCAGATAGTTAGGAAGGACGATGGACAGTGCCAAGTTGGAGGCTTGAGACTGGGATAAGATGTGGGCAGCGGGAAGTGAGGAAACTGGTGAAATCCACGTTGATCCCGTGTGGTTGCAGGTTCCAACGTGGAGGATTAGGCGTTTTTCCTCCAGGCTTCGGGTGGTTAGGTTGGCGATGGAGGAGGCCCAGGACCTGTGTGTTGAAGTTGAAGTTGAAGGGAGATGGAGTTGAAGTGTTCAGCCACGGGGCAATGGGGTTGGTTGCTGCGGGTGTCCCAGAGATGTTCTCTGAAACGATCCGCAGATTGGCATCCTGTCTCTGCACTGTAGAGGAGACCACATCCGGTGCAATGGATACAGTAATGATGTGTGTGGAAGTACAGGTAAATCTTTGGACGTGGAAGGATCCTCTGGTGCCTTGGACAGAGGTAAGGGAGGAGGTGTGGGCGCAGATTTTGCACTTGTTGTGGTGACAGGGGAAGGTGCCGGGAATGGAATGGGGGGTGGGGGGTGTGGGGCATGGATCTGACAAGAGAATCATGGAGGGAATGATCTCTCCAAAACTGACAAGGCAGTCACAGAGGGAATGGACTCTCCAAAACTGTCCTTTCAGACAAGCCTTTCATGTGGGACTTTGTCACAGAGGCTTTACTGAATTCCATGTAAACCACACTCAACTACATTCGCCTCATCAATGTGCTTAATCACCTTTTCAAAGATTCAATTAGTCAGATCATTAACCTTTAACATTGCAATGTGTACATTCCAAACGGCACAACCTCTCCACAAACAACAGTCCCTTACCTTCTGATATCAGCCTAGTGAACATTCTCTGGATGGCCTGCAATGCAATCATGTCTTTCCTTCGATAACAGGTCAAAGACTGTTCACATTTCCAACTGTGTCCTGACTCATGCTTTGTACAATATCAGTAAAATCTTCCTACATTAAACCACCATTCACTTTGAAATAAATATCAGCATTGCATTTGCCTATTACCCACTGAACCTCGATGCTAACTTTTTGAGGTTCATGGATGAGGGCTCCGAAATCCCTCTGCTCTGTAGCTTTATGAAATCTTTCATCATTTAATATTTTTCAGATTATTTATACCTTGAAATCGATGACAACCCCTCCTCCGCCACAATTCTCAACAGTGGTGCCCTGCAAGGCTGTGCACTCACCCTCCTACTATATTCTGTATACACTCACTACTGTGTGGCCAAGTTCCACCCCAACTCTATTGACAAGTTTGTTGATGACACCACCATTGTAGGTCATCCCGCATCTAACCTGCCCGATTGCATCAGGATTTCGTATATTTTTATGAGATTCCCCCCTTATTCTGCTAAATTTCAGTGAGCTGAAAATGTGTTGCTGGAAAAGCGCAGCATGTCAGGCAGCATCCAGGGAACAGGAGAATCGACGTTTCGGGCATAAGCCCTTCTTCAGGAATGAGGAAAGTTTGTCCAGCAGGCTAAGATAAAAGGTAGGGAGGAGGGACTTGGGGGAGGGGCGTCGGAAATGTGATAGGTGGAGACAGGTCAAGGTGAGGTCCCAGACCGTCCATAACCTCATCACCTCGGGGGATCTCCCATCCACC
>NC_057750.1:19613382-19624475 GCF_004010195.1 Chiloscyllium plagiosum
CCCCCACCCCCGTCTGACCTATCACCCTCACCTTGACCTCTTTCCACCTATCACATTTCCGACGCCCCTCCCCCAAGTCCCTCCTCCCTACCTTTTATCTTAGCCTGATGGACAAACTTTCCTCATTCCTGAAGAAGGGCTTATGCCCGAAACGTCGATTCTCCTGTTCCCTGGACGCTGCCTGACCTGCTGCGCTTTTCCAGCAACACATTTTCAGCTCTGATCTCCAGCATCTGCAGACCTCACTTTCTCCTCATAAATTTCAGTGAGTACAAGCCCAGTCAATTCAATCTTTCCTCATTGGTCAGTCCTGCCATCCTGGGAATCAGTCTGATGAAACTTCACTGGACTCTCTCAATAGTAAGAATGTTGTTCCTCAGACTAGGAGGCCAAAAGTGGTGCGTGTATGGAATGAGTGGCCAGAGGAAGTGGTGGAGTTTGGTACAATGACAACATTAGAAGGCACCTGGAAGGCTTTATGAATAGGAAGGGTTTAGAGGAATATGGGCCAAATCATGGCCAATGGGACTAGATTAATTTAGGATACTTGTTTGGCATGGACAAGCTGGACAGGACGGTCTGTTTCATTCTGTACATCTGAGCACTGAAGAATATTAGATTAGATTAGATTACTTGCAGTGCGAAAACAGGCCCTTCGGCCCAACAAGCCCACACCGACCTGGTAAAGCACACCCACTCAGACGCATTCCCATACGTTTACCCCTGCACCTAACACTACGGGCAATTTAGCATGGCCAATTTACCTAACCTGTACATTGTTTTTGGAGTGTTGGAGGAATCCGGAGCACCCGGAGGAAACCCACGCAGACACGGGGAGAATGTGAAAACTCCACACAGACAGTTGCCTGAGGCGGGAATTGAACCCGGGTCTCTGGTGCTGTGAGGCAGCAGTGCTAACCACTGTACCACCGTGCCACCCAGTGCCTCTGTGCTGCCCACATCTATATGACTCTATTAATTGCCCAACCCCAATTGCCCAGTGAACAATTAAGAGTCAATCACCTTGATGTGTATGTGCAGTCACACCTAACTCAGACCAGGTAAGGATAGTAGTTTTCATTCATGAGTAAACAAAATGTTGTTTTATCATAATCAAAGTGGTTACATAGTTGTCATCTTTTTATTTCAGATTTATGTTGAATTCAAATTTCACCATTTTCTCTGATGGATTTGAACCTATATTACCAGAAGTGAGAGATCTTGGTGTGCAAGTGCACAGGTTCCCTAAAGGTTGTAAGATAGCTAGATAAGGTTATAGAGAAGGCATATGGAACGGTCTCATTTATTGGCAGCAATACCGAATACAAAAGCAGGAGTAAATACAAAAATAGGGATATACTGATGAAACTGTATAAGACAGTGGTAAGGCCATAACTGAAGCATTGTATTCCATTCTGGTGACCACATTATGGAAGGACGTAATTGCTCAGGAGAGAGTGCAAAGAAGATTTACCAAAATATTTACCAAAATACCATGGCTGGAGAATTGTAGCCATGAGCAGAGATTGGATTGGACGGAAAATTATTTTCTTAGAAGGCTGAGGGCTGACATGATTGAGGTTCACAAAATTGTGAGGGCGAGAGTAAACAAAAGGAACCTGCTTCCCTGGGCAGAGAGTTCAAAAACCAGGGGTCATAGATACAAGCTAAGCCGCAGAGGATTAGAGGGGAATGTGAGGGAAAATGCTTTTAAGTCGAGGGTGATGGGTGTCTGGAGTTCACTGCCTGAGTTGGTGGTGGAGGCAGAGACCCTAACCTCTTTTACAAAGTATCTGGATTGGCACCTTAGCTCCTATGAGCTCCAGGGCTATCGGCCATGTGCAGGAAGGTGGGAATAGAAAGGGCACCTGGGTTTCTTTGAATTGGCATGAACAAGATGGGCCGAATGACGTCCTGTGCAATACCATTTCTATGGATCTATTAGCATGGGATTCTGGATATTAGTTCAATTATATTACGAATGTGCCAACCCTTCCCTACAATGGATTCAGCATTGTGCAATCATCAGTGAACATCCTCACTTCAGACTTTATGAAGAAGGCTGGGCCTTGGATTCAATCCTGGGGAAGCCCTGCATTAAGGTCATGTCAATGAGAGCTTTGCATGGCTCCAACAAATAGAAGGGATCCCCCCTGATTTTCTTTGATTCCACTTTTATTCGAGCATCTTGAACCTGGCTTTTATATTAGGAGCAGTTATTCTCACTTACCACTGGGAGTTTAGTTGTTTTTTTTGTTGTCCATGCTTGGACCAAGGCTGTAATGTGTTCAGGAGCTAATGGGGCCAGATGGAACCTAAGGTTAGTGTCAGTGAACAGATAACATCGTCAATGACACTTGCTATCATTTTGCTCACGATTAAGTGTAGACTGGAGAGATGATCAGTTTGGATGGGTCTTGCATTTTGTGAACAGGACCAACCTGAGCACAGTTCAACATAACAGGGTAAATGCCAGTGTTGTAGCCACACTGGAACAATTCGGCAACTGGTGCAGCAAGTTCTGGAGCATGTCTTCTGAACGTTACCAGAATGTTCTCAATGGAATCCCTGTAGCATGGAAGCAGGCCATTCAGTCCATCCAGTCTCACTGATCCTCCAAATACTATCTTGCCCAGACCTACCACTCACACCCTGTAACCCTGCATTTCCCCATGGCTAATCCACCTAGCCTGCATGACTTTGGACTGTGGGAGGAGTACCCAGGGGAAAGCCATTTACACACAAGGAGAATGTGTAAACCCTACATAGACAGTCACCCAAGAGTGGAATCGAAGCCGGGTTTCATGATGTTGTGAGGCTGCAGTGCTAACTGCTGTGCCCCTAGGCACATAATTTGCATAATCTTATGTTTTCAGTCATTTCTTGATATCACTTGAGGTGAATTGAATTGGCATAATGCTGAGATGCTGGGGATAGAAAATAGGTGTAGGAGGATACCATTTGGCCATCACTCCTGCTCCTCGAATGAACATGATTTTTTTTTTCACATTTCTTTCAACATCGTACTCCAGATTCTCCCCATTCTCCTCGACTTCTAGCCTCTTTCTCAGGTTTATTTTGGGACTGAGGCATCCACAGCTTTCTGTAGTAGAGAATCCTCAGGTTCACCACCCACTGAAAGAAGAGATTTCTCCTCATCTCAGTCTCAATCGTCAGACTGTGAGCACATCACCCCTACTTCCAGTCCGTCCAGTTCTGTCATAATTTTATATCTTTCAATGAGATTCCCATAAAATTCCAAAATGAATGGATGTTTCCAATGACCAGGGAGTCCAGAACCAGGGATGACAGTTCAAGAGTAAAAGCTAAACCACTTCGAACTGAGATGAGGGAAAATGTCTCCACCCAGAGAGTGGTGAACCTGTACTTATCTGCCATATAAAGCACTTGAGGCTGAATATTAAATGTAGAATTAAATCTAGTTCTTAGGCTAAAAGGATCAAATTGTATAGAACATTATAGCACAGTACAGGTTCTTTGGCCCTCGATGGGAAGAAAGCACGGACAGGGTTCTGTGTTGCATGATCAGCCACAATTATATTGAATGGCAGAGCAGACTCAGAGGGCTGAATTGTCTAATCCTATTCTTATTTTCTTAGTTTCAATGTTTAATCTCTCTTCACATACGGCGATGGCAGCATACCACAGCACAGCAAACTTGGGAGTGAACAGAGCCAGGAGCAATTGGGTAATACCTGAGGAGTGGGATCAGTCAGAATGGAATTTAGGTCAGTCAGAGTGAGAATGAGGACAGTCAGAGTGGGACTGAGGACAGTCAGAGTGGGACTGAGGACAGTCAGATTGCGACTGAGGACTGTCAGAGCAACGCTGCAATCAGTCAGAGCAGGACTGATGTCAGTCAGAGCAGGACTGAGGACTGTCAGAGTGGAACTGAGGACAATCAGATTGGAATGGAGATAGAGCTGTGTGTTAATAATATGGGCGATCATTAAGGAACATAGAGAACTTGAACATAATTCTTCGATGTTTCCCACAGGCAGACTGTAGCATTTTATTAGCCTACAGTCCCAATAACCTGTCCAGCTCTACATTTTTTTTTACTAAAATTAATTTCCTTCACAGAGCCATACAGCATGGTAACAGACCCTTCAGTTGAACTCGTCCATGCCAACCAACTTTCCCAAACTAAACTAGTGCCACTAGCGTGCGTTTTGCCCATATCCCTTAATTCTTCATTTTCAAGAGATCTTTACCTCCTTAGGCTTTCTTGCAATTTCTTTGTGTCTTTCTTTTCAAAGATGCATTACATTAACTCTGGCTTATTCTCCATTGTTAATTCTCCCATTTTGAACTAAGTGTGACCTGCACTTGTCTGTACTAATATTTTCATTTCTACATAATTACAGAAACTCGAACACTTTGTTTTATTTTCCCTGCAAGTTTGCTGTCATAGTCTATCTTTTCCCCTCTGAATCAACCACTCGATTCTCCCTTGCAAAATTTAAATTCTTTTTGCCCAAAAGGCATGTACAAGTATTGCACTTGCTCCTTAAATATTAAGGACCTCACTTTCTCCTTAAATATTAACCATTGCCTATCCAATGCCATTCTTCATAATTATCTATCACAGCCAATTCACGCCTCATACCACCATAGGTTCCTTGTTTAGATTTATGACCCTAGTTGCTGATTGGCTTACATCCCAATGATGAATTCTATCATATTATGGTCACTTTTTCCTGAAGAAACTCTCACAACATGATTATTAATGAACCTTTTCTCATTTCTTGAGGTGTGTGAATTCAAGACAAAAAAAAATCAATACATTTCTGCATGGAGGCAGTGGTAAAGGTACATTGCAGCTGTCTTTAATATGGAAGAAGACACTACACAGTGAAATAAAAAAGTAATTTAATCACTTAAAAGGTCTAAAATTGATAAGTCTGACACATAAGGTTGACAAGACAGCAGAACAGGAAGTGAGAATAGAAATTGTGGAGTCACCGCCCATAATTTTCAACTCTTCCTGAAACCATGGTGGTGTCAGAGGAATGGCGAATTGCAAATGTTAAATGTATTCAAAAAAGGATGTAAGGGTAAGTTTTGTATCTGCCGACCAGTTTAACCTTAGTGGTGGCAAGCTTCTAAAATGGAAAGCAGAAACTAAATTTATTGTCTTTTGGGTGGGTTAACAGCCAGTTAGCTATAGTCCTGGGAACAGCTTGTTTGAAATACAGATTATGAATTCCACAGTATGTGAAACTGGTACTAGGGTAAATCAAGTAAACCAGTACAGATAAGGGTGAGAGAACATAGAACATAGAAAAGTACAGCGCAGAACAGGCCTTACGGCCCACAAGTTTGTGCCGAAGACTCTTCCTAATCTAAAATAAAATAACCTAACCTTCGCACCCCTCAATTCACTGTTGTCCACGTGCATGTCCAGCAGTTGCTTAAATGTCCCTAATGACTCTGTTTCCACCACCACCACCCGCAACGCATTCCATGCTTTCACAACTCTCTGCTTAAAGAACCTACCTCTGACATCTCGTCTATACCTTCCTCCTAATATCTTAAAACTAACACCCCTCATGCCAGTCAATCCTGCCCTGGGGAAAAGTCTCTGGCTATTGACTCTATCCATGCTTCTTATTATCCTGTATAGCTATAGCAGGTCACCTTTCTTCCTTCTTCTCTCCAGAGAGAAAAGTCTGAGCTTAGTCAACCTCTCTTCGCAAGATAAGCTCTCCAGTCAAGGCAGCATCCTGGTAAACCTTCTTTGCATCCTCTCCAAAGCCTCCATATTTTTCCTATAACAGGGCGATCAGAACTGGACACAATATTCCAAGTGTGGTCTCACCAGGATCTTGTAGAGCTGCTGCAAAAGCTCGCAGCTGTTAAACTCAATTCCCCTGTTAATGAAAGCCAAAACACCATCTGCTTTCTTAACATCCCTATCCACTTGGGTGGCAACTGTGAGGGATCTATGTACTTGAACACCAAGATCCCTCTGTTCCTCCACACTGCCAAGAATCCTGTCTTTAATCTTATATTTAGCGTTCAAGTTTGACCTTCCAAAATACATCACTTCATATTTATCCAGGTTGAACTCCATCTGCCATTTCTCAGCCCAGCTCTGCATCCTATCTATGTTGCCCTGCAGCTTCCAATAGCCCTTGATACTAATTAACAGCACCTCCAACCTTTGTGTCAGCAGGAAATTTATTAACCCACCCCTCAACCTCCTCATCCAAGTCATTTATAAAAACTACAAAGAGCAGAGGCCCAAGAACAGAGTCCTGCGGGACACCACTCACCACTGACCCCCAGACAGAATACTTTCTATCTACAGCCACTCTCTGCTTTGTCAGCCAACCAATTCTGAATCCAGACAGCCAAATCTCCCCGTATCCTACACATCTTGTCTTTATGAATGACCTGCCTTGGGGAACTTTATCAAATACCTTGCTGAAGTTCATATACACTACATCCACTGCTTGACCTTCTTTGACCTGTCTTGTCACGTCCTCAAAGAACTCAATAAGATTTGTGAGGCATGACCTGCCCCTCACAAAGCCATGCTGACTGCCTTTAATCATGCTATATTTTTCCAAAGAGTCATAAATCCTATCCCTCAGAATTCTTTCCAAAACCTTGCTGACGTAAGACTGACTGGTCTGTAATTGCCAGGGATTTCACTATTCCTCTTCGTGAAAAGAGGAACAACATTCGCATCCCTCCAGTCCTCTGTTATGACTCCCATGCTTTTAGTCAGCTTTACAGCTTTCAGCAGTTGTTAACTGAATAAACGCATTTACAAAACAATTGTGAAAATACATATAAAATTCCACGTTATGTTTAAAAGCTATTGGAAACTTGTTTAAATATTTTTAAAAAGGCACAATATTTTGGATGTTTTGTTAAGAAATTTAAGCCACATGAAATTAACAGGCATTTAATAGCTATGACGATCAATTTACTGAAAGCTGTTTCCTCACAGTGGAAAAAAGGCATAATACAAAAAAAAGATAAAGTTGTTATGGCTGTGGATTAAAAAAATCTCAATGCATTTCTTAATGAAGTGGGGGCAAAGTTCCCGCAAATTTCCGTGACCCGGAATCATGGACAATCAGCTTATCATCGTAGAAAGTGGCTACATGAGCTGTGGGCCACAGCATTTACATCAATGTTAGTGGAGATTTGATGATTTAAAACAATTTGCTTTGACTTGTCACATCTGTTGAAAGTTTCACATTTGAGAATTCCTCTTTAAAACATTCCTCGTGCAATGAGTAGTGAGGAGCTTCCTTGTAGTCAGAGTTAAATGAGGTTAATAGTCATAAAACTCAATCACCATTGCAGGCCTTACAAAGGGCGTGAAGGTCTGAGTGATGTGGCCTATGGCGAGGTGTGTGGCAGAATCAGATGAGAAATCCATTGAAGCCCATCTCGACATTGGGATCAACTCACTCCATCAGACATGCTTCTGGTGAGACAGGATTCCCACCAGGTAATGTTATTGCCATTTGATGGGGAATGAAATTTGATAAATGCCTTGGTGACAGTCCAATGCACTTCGTTTATGGCAGCTTTCTATCTTGGCACACTCAGCAAGCAAACTCGACATTGTGAAAACCCGAATTGGAAACCAGGACATTGTACCCGGGATGATTCAGCTCTCCATTTGCTCTGAACAACCCAATGTTGAAACCAAATCACAACCCAGGGCATAGCCACAGGTACCATGCACCCTTCCTCCACTAACAATCGGCAATGTCGCACCTATATCTTAGCAACCTTTCAATGTACTAGCAGTGTGTCCTGGAAGTTCATACTTAAAATTGTAGGGCACACCAGCCATTAGAATGAAAGAAACGTACAGCATAGAAGAGACCATTCAGTCCATTGAGTCAGTACTACCAAAAATACACTACGATCTAAATTTGTTTGACTTTCTCAAACTAGGTCCACAGCCTTGGATGTTATGACATTTCCATTTATGACAGTAATTTTGAAAGGTGACAGCGAAATACTTTACACATAGCAACAGGCTTGTACCTCAGGGCTGCTCACTTAACACACATGCATCTAATGCCAGACCAGGTAAGGACATAAGTTTCCATCCCTAAAGGGCATTAGTGAACCACATGGAGTTTTCTGGAAAGCACCAATATCAGAAAATGGTCACCATTAGACTCTTCATTCCAGTTTATTTAAATTCAAATTCCATCATCTGGCATGGGAAGGTTTGAAGGGCAACACATTCCCTGCATCACTGGATTAACTCCAGTGACAATACCACTAGGCTGCTGCCTCCCTATCTGCAACCCGACTAGTCCAGCTACAAATACCTCAGTGGGAATGTTAGCTGGAGACAGTGCGACCACTGTGATGCAACATGCATGTGTTGCCCTGTCTTAATGTTCGAATTGTTGCATTGACACAGGTCACAGCTTGCCTTGTTGGTCACCAGTCCTTAATGGAGGGGTGCTATGTTGCAGTGTGGCAACGTGCTATACCAATCTGACACAAGTACGTGTGACAGCAGCATTTTTGTGTGCATGGATGCGTGCATACGCACAGTATAGCCACCAGCTATTCATTTGGGCATGTCTTAGCCGGGTTGTTCAGTCCGCTCGGTTGAGGGGATGGGCCATAGTTCACCATTTCAAACAAGGGAGTAAGAGCCAATGCCATGGGATCCAGTCTTGGAAGGTTAGCCTTTAACACTGGGGATTGGATTTGTGAAAGGCAGATGTGGGAAAGTATGCCAGAGAAGGATGTAGTGGGGAGAGGAAAGGGGGTGTTTCCCACAGTTAGGAGCACCTTGCCCTCAATGGTGGGTGCTGTGCAGGACCACCACACCAGGCATGGTCACCTCATAAGCTAGTGGCTGCGTGGAGATGGTAAACAAATGTAGATGAGTTCGATGGGGACTTGTAATTATTAAGAGAATGGAAATCGAGAACACACACGATGCTCACAGGTGTCAGATTTATGAAAGAGCAAGAAACCATCAATTATAGCTTTCATTCCTGGATGTGATGTAGAAAGAAGAGAACAGTGAATGTACCACAAAGTACAGAAAAGCCACACACACAGACCAGACTCTGAACTACAACAGCAACCACCCAAACGCACACAAGGGAAGCTGCAGTAGGAGCCTGTTCAGAAGGGCGACAAGGCACTGCAGCACTCCAGGCCTATGAAGGCAAGAGGAGAACACCCCCACAGAGTCTTCACCAAGAACGGATATCCCCAAAACTTCATCCACAGATACCAACTGGCAAACAACGTGACCAGGATTTACCATGACCTAACTCCCTAACCATGCTACCTTACATAAAAAAATACATCTCGGAGCTGACAGCCAGACTTCTCTGACCATCAGATTCATGACAGCCCATAAACTGACAGCCATGCTCAGACAACAACTCACCAGGACAAAGGACCCTCTACCCATCTTGTGCAAGACAAATGTAATTTATAAGATTCCATACAAAGACCACACAAAACATTATATAGGGCAAACAAGCAGACCAACTAACAATCCGCATCCGCAAACACCAACTAGCCACTAAACATCACGACCAGCTGTCTCTAGTAGCCACACAACAGATGACAGGGACCACAAATTCGACTCGAACAACACAACGATCACAAGACAAGCTAAGCAGAGGAGAGCTGGATAATTCCTGGAAGCATGGCACACATCCACGGACTCCATCAACAAGCACATTGACCTGGACCCAATATACCGGCCACTACAATGAACAACTGGAACCAACAACTGGAAGCAGCAGGAATAAAACCAAATAAATTCCAGAAGATGCAGTACAGCAGCACTTCTCAGGAGGCTCCAAAGCACTGAAGGTGTCACCTAGACAGGGGACGAAACATCTGTAAATCAACTTCCCAGCTCAGTGAACATACCCACAACCATGACAACAGGCACTCAAGCTACACATCTTTACGTAAGCCTTGAATGTGGACTTGTGCCTGTGGGGTTAATGGGATAGGTTACTTGGAAGGGAATGCAGATGCCTGGATGATAATGTGGTAGCTGGAAGTCACTGTCAGAGATACACTCACTGTTATCTTCCACCATGTTGGAGATTGAAAGTGTGCAATTGGGATGGAAATGGCTGCTCGTACACTTAGAGTGGGCAGTGACCTGATCTGTGAGCGGGATGGTGGTTCAGTGGTTAGCACTGCTGCGTCCCAGTGTGCCAAGAACACGAGTTTGATTCCAGCCTCGGGCAACTGTCTGTGCTGTTTGCACATTCTCACTGCGTCTGCATGGGTTTCCTCCTGGTGCTCCGATTTCCTCCCACAATCCAAAGATGTGCAGGTAAGGGTGAATTGGCCATGCTAAATTGCCCGTAGTGTTTAGAGATATGTAGGTTAGGTGCATTAGTCAGGAGAAAATGTATAGTAATAGGGTAGGGATACTCTTCGAAGGGTGACGGTGTGGACTCGTTGGGCTGAAGGGATTGTTTCCACACTGTTGGGATTCTGTGAGAGAATGCATGGACAAACAATTTTGGGTTTTTTAAAGGAAAGAACATTTGGTCTTAGATCATGTGATGTTCAGAAGTTGGTACACAGGCTGCTCCTTTGAGCCTTTCTGTGTGTTATACCTCCCTGATTTAGCCAGTTACTCACCCTGCTTTCAGCTGATACAGTGGGATTGTCAATGCAGACCTACTTCTGTTAAGTTTCCCTTCAGCCCATCTCGTGATGCCAGATGGTGAAACAATGAGTTTGGGTCTACTCAGAGGAACCAAGGAAATGGTTCAAATGTAAACAAATACGAAAAACCAGTGAGCCACTGACACACCATTGTTACCTATGTCATCAAATTGCACTCATATTACACCTCACAATGAGACAGTAAGATGGCAGCCGCGGAGTAGCAGCCCGGCATTCGAACTCCTGATCCGGGGTGGAGAGATAAATGAGAGGAGGGCGGGGGCGGGGGTGGGGAGAAAGTAGCATAGAGAACAATAGGTGATTGGGGGAGGGGATGAAGGTCAGGGGGGAGGGTGGAGTGGATAGGTGGAAAGGAAGATAGGCAGGTAAGACAGGTCATGGGGACAGTGCTGAGCTGG
>NC_057750.1:19624497-19630728 GCF_004010195.1 Chiloscyllium plagiosum
CTGCTAGGAGGCATCCAGTCTCCCCAATGTAGAGGAGACCACATCAGGAGCAACGGATACAATAAATGATATTGGTGGATGTGCAGGTAAAATTTTGATGGATGTGGAAGGCTCCTTTCGGGCCTTGGATAGAGGTGAGGGAGGAGGTGTGAGCGCAGGTTTTGCAATTCCTGCGGTAGCAGGGGAAGGTTCCAAGATGGGACGGTGGGTTATAGGGGGGCGTGGACCTAACCAGGTAGTCACGGAGGGAACGGTCTTTGCGGAAGGCGGAAAGGGGTGGGGAGGGAAATATATTCCTGGTGATGGGGTCCATTTGGAGGTGGCGGAAATGTCGGCGGATGATTTGGTTTATGCGAAGGTTGGTAGGGTGGAAGGTGAGCACCAGGGGGGTTCTGTCCTTGTTACGGTTGGAGGGGTGGGGTCTGAGAGCGGAGGTGCGAGATGTGGACGAGATGAGTTGGAGAGCATCTTTAACCATGTGGGAACGGAAATTGTGGTCTCTAAAGAAGGAGACCATCTGGTGTGTTCAGTGGTGGAACTGATCCTTCTGGGAGTAGATATGGAGGAGGAGGAGGAATTGGGAATAGGGGATGGCATTTTTGCAGGAGGTAGGGTGGGAAGAGGTGTAATACAGGTAGCTGTGGGAGTTGGTGGGTTTGTAAAAAATGCCGGTGTCAAGTCCCAGTATCTACAGTGTTGAGAGCAGGAAACCCGATTTTTCCTGGACAGTGGGCCAGGAGACAGAACCCTTGCAGGGAACGCGCTTACAAAAGTTTTTATTCCTTATTTTTGCACTTCATATTAGGAAGGACAATATGTTAACTATCACCTTACTACTTGACCGTATGTTTCATACCTAGATATCTTTGTACCTTTGGGCACATGGTGACTCAGTGGTTAGCACTGCTGCCTCACAGTCCTTTTTTGCAGCAGAGAGTGGCGGGAGCTGGGCTGAAGTGATGTCAGAGTGCAAAGCTGGTCGGGAAGGTAAGTGATTGTTATTTGAGTGGAGAAGGAACCCGAGACACTACATGTGTAGTGTCTCCCACCCTCCCTCCTCCTCTAACCTAAAAAAAACAAGGACTCCGTCGGCTGAACAGGTAAGCTACTTAGTGTTCTTGTTTTGGAGACGAAGTGTAGAGTTATGGCAGTGCAGGCAGTGGAATGTTCCTCCTACAGGATGTTTGAGGTAGGGGTGACCACCGATGCTCCTGCCGACTTCATCTGCAGGAAGTGCAGCCAGCTCCAGCTCCTCACAGACAGCGTTAGGGAACTGGAGCTGGAGTTGGATGAACTGAGAATTATTCGAGTGGCTGAGAGGGTGATAGATAGAAGCTACAGGGACATAGTTACGCCAGAGAACAGAGGTAGCTGGGTAACAGTTAGAGGTGGGAAGGGGAGGAAGCAGGCAGTGCAGGGATCCCCTGTGGTCGTTCCCCTCAACAATAAGTATACTGCTTTGGATACTGTTGGGGGGGGACGGTCTAGCAGGGGTAAGCTGCAGTGACCGGGTCTCTGGCACGAGGTCCGGCTCTGAGGCTCAGAAGGGAAAGGGGGCGAGGAGGAGAGCGCTAGTTATAGGGGACCCTATAGTTCGAGGGACAGACAGGCGGTTCTGTGGACATGGGCGAGAGTCTCGGTTGGTTTGTTGCCTCCCGGGTGTCAGGGTCCGAGACGTCTCGGACCGTGTCTTCAGAATCCTTAAGGGGGAGGGTGTGCAGCCAGAAGTCGTGGTGCACATTGGCACCAACGACCTAGGTAGGAAGAGGGGTGGGAGGTCATTCAGGAGCTCAGGAAGTTAGGCTGGAAGCTGAAAGCTAGGACGGACAGAGTCGTCATCTCTGGGTTTTTGCCGGTGCCACCTGACAGTGAGGCAAGGAATAGGGAGAGAGTGCATTGAACACGTGGCTGCAAGAATGGTGTAGGAGGGAGGGCTTCAGGTATTTGGACAATTGGACTGCATTCTGGGGAAGGTGGGACCTGTACTAGCAGGACAGGTTGCACCTGAACCAGAAGGGCACCAATATCCTGGGAGGTAGGTTTGCTAGCACTCTTTGGGGGGTTTAAACTAATTTGGCAGGAGGATGGGATCCAGACTTGTAGTCCAGCAAGTAGGTTAGTTGTTTTTCAGGATGTCCAAGAATGTCGGGAGGCTGTGGGGAAGGTAGCACTGACAGGGAATACTTGCGGACACAGAGATGGGTTCAAGTGTGTATACTTCAACGTAAGGAGTATCAGAAATAAGGTGGGTGAACTTAAGGCGTGGATTGGTACTCAGACTACGATGTTGTGGCCATCACAGAAACATGGATAGAAGAGGGACAGGAATGGTTGTTGGAGGTTCCTGGTTACAAATGTTTCAGTAAGATTAGGGGGGGTGGTAAAAAAGGAGGGGGTGTGGCGTTGCTAATTAGAAATGGTATAATGGCTGCAGAAAGGCAGTTCGAGGGGGATCTGCCTTTGGAGGTAGTATGGGCTGAAGTCAGAAATAGGAAAGGAGCAGTCACCTTGTTGGGTGTTTACTATAGGTTCCCCAATAGCAGCAGAGATGTAGAGAAACAGATTGGGAAACAGATTTTGGAAAGGTCCAGAAGCCACAGGGTAGTAGTCATGGGCGATTTCAACTTCCCAAATATTGATTGGAAGCTCTTTAGATCAAGTAGATTGGATGGGGCAGTGTTTGTGCAGTGTGTCCAGGAAGCTTTTCTAACTCAGTATGTAGATTGTCCACCAGAGGGGAGGCCATATTGGATTTGGTACTCGATAACGAACCCGGACAAGTGATGGGCTTGTTAGTGGGTGAGCATTTTGGTGATGGTGACCACAATTCTGTGACTTTCACCTTGGTTATGGAGAGAGATAGGTGCGTGCAACAGGGCAGGTTTTACAATTGGGGGAAGGGTAAATACGATGCTACAAGACAGGATCTGAGGAGCATAACTTGGGAGCATTGGCTGTCAGGGAAGAATGTCATTGAAATGTGGAACTTTTTCAAGGAACAGATATGACGTGTCCTTGATATGTATGTACCTGTCAGGCAGGAAAGAGATGGTCGTGTGAGGGAACCTTGGTTGACAAGGGAGGTTGAATGTCTTGTAAAGAGGAAGAAGGAGGCTTACATAAGGTTGAGGAAACAAGGTTCAGACAGAGCGTTGGAGGGATACAGGATAGCCAGGAGGGAGCTGAAGAAATGGATTAGGAGAACTAAGAGAGGACATGAAAAATCTTTGGCGGGTAGGATCAAGGATAACCCCAAGGCCTTTAATGCGTATGTGAGAAACATGAGAACGACGAGAACGAGGGTAGATCCGATCAAGGACAATAGTGGGAGACTGTGTATTGAGTCGGAAGAGTTAGGAGAGGTCTTGAATGAGTACTTTTCTTTAGTATTTACAAATGAGAGAGACCGTATTGTTGAAGAGGAGAGTATGAAACTGACTGGTAAGCTAGAGGAGATACTTGTTAGGAAGGAAGATGTGTTGGGCATTTTGAAAAACTTGAGGATAGACAAGTCCCCCGGGCCTGATGGGATATATCCTAGGATTATGTGGGAAGCAAGAGAGGAAATTGCAGAGCCGTTGGCAATGATCTTTGCGTCCTCACTGTCAATGGGGGTGGTACCAGGGGACTGGAGAGTGGCGAATGTTGTGCCCCTGTTCAAAAAAGGGAATAGGGATAACCCCAGGAATTACAGGCCGGTTAGTCTTACTTCGGTGGTAGGCAAAGTAATTGAAAGGGGACTGAGGGATAGGATTTATGAGTATCTGGAAAGACACTGCTTGATTAAGGATAGCCAGCACGGATTTGTGAGGGGTAGGTCTTGCCTTACAAGTCTTATTGAATACTTTGAGGAGGTGACCAAGCATGTGGATGAGGGTAGAGCAGTGGATGTAGTGTACATGGATTTTAGTAAGGCATTTGATAAGGTTCCCCATGGGAGGCTTATGCGGAAAGTCAGGAGGCATGGGATAGAGGGAAATCTGGCCAGTTGGATAGAGAACTGGCTAACCGGTCGAAGTCAGAGAGTGGTGGTAGATGGTAAATATTCAGCCTGGAGCCCAGTTACAAGTGGAGTTACGCAGGACTCAGTTCTGGGTCCTCTTCTGTTTTTAATTTTTAATAATGACTTGGAAGAGGGAGTCGAAGGGTGGGTCAGTAAATTTGTAGATGATACGAAGATTGGAGGAGTTGTGGATAATGAGAAGGGCTGTTGTCAGCTGCAAAGGGACTTAGATATGGGCTGAGGAGTGCCAGATGGAGTTCAACCCTGTCAAGTGTGAGGTTGTCCATTTTGGAAGGACAAATAAGAATGCGGAATACAGGGTGAACGGGAGGGTTCTTAGTAAGGTGGAGGAACAGAGGGATCTTGGGGTCTATGTTCATAGATCTTTGAAAGTTGCCACTCAGGTGGATAGAGCTTGGTGTATTAGCGTTCATTAGCAGAGGGATTGAATCAAGAGTCGTGAAGTGATGTTGCAACTCTACAGGACCTTAGTTAGGCCACATTTGGAGTACTGTGTGCAGTTCTGATCGCCTCATTTTAGGAAAGATGTGAGACTTGATAGAGGTTTATAAGATGATCAGGGGAATAGATAGAGTAGACAGTCAGAGACGTTTTCCTGGGTACAACAGAGTGTTACAAGGGGACATAAATTTAAGGCGAAGGGTGGAAGGTATAGGGGGGATTGCCGGGTGTAGGTTCTTTACCCAGAGAGTGGTGGGGGCATGGAATGCGCTGTCTGTGGGAGTGGCAGAGTCAGAATCATTGGTGACCTTTAAGCGGCAATTGGATAGGTACATGGATAGGTGTTTAAGCTAGGACAAATGTTCGGCACAACATCGTGGGCCGAAGGGCCTGTTCTGTGCTGTATTGTTCTATGTTCTATGATCTAGTCCCGGGTTCAATTCCAGCCTCGGGCGACTGTCTGTGTGGAATTTGCACAATCTTTGGGTTTCCTCCCACAATCCAAAGATGTACAGGTTAGGTGAATTGGTCATGCTAAAATTGCCCACAGTGTTCAGGGATGTGTAGGTTAGGTGCATTAGTCAGGGTAAATGTAGAGCAATAGGGTAGGGGAATGGGTCTGGGTAGGTTACTCTTCCGAGGGTCAGTGTGGATTTGTTGAGCTGAAGGGCCTGTTTCCACACTGTAGGGATTCATGTTAAGATGGTGCTGTGTGCAAGTGTACACTTCTGCACTCTTCTCTGTGCTCGAGTAGATACAACAATAATGCTTAATCAACCAAATAAATCAATGCAAAACAACTGACTAAGTGCTACATTGTTGCAAACAGTGAGAGTTGAACAGTAGGCGTGTTGCACAAGGTGGGCCAAAGGTGTTGCCATGACCCAGTGACATATAGACACATTACCCTCGCTGCTTTCAGATGGTGCAGTAGACTGTCAATACAGACCTCCTTCTATGGAGTCTCCCTTCGGGCCAACTCGTGATGCCTGATGGTGTAACAATTAACTTTGGATCGATGCACAGAAACCAGGTAAACCTTACAGATGAAATAATGCAGGATGCATCATAGAGTCATAGAGATGTACAGCTTGGAAACAGAATCTTCAGTCCAAACCGTCCATGCCGACCAGATATCCCAACCAAATCTAGTCCCACCTGCCAGCACCCGGCCCATATTCCTCCAAACCCTTCCTATTCATATACCCATCCAAATGCCTCTTAAATGTTGCAATTTTACCAGCCGCCACCACTTCCTTTGGCAGCTCATTCCATACATGTACCACCCTCTGCATGAAAGAGTTGCCCCTTAGGTCTATTTTATATTCTTTCCCCTCTCACCCTAAATTTATGCCCTCTAGTTCTGGACTCCCCGACCCCAGGGAAAAAGACTTTGCCTATTTACCCAATCCATGCCCCTCATAATTTTTTAAACCTCTATATGGTAACCCCTCAGCCTCCGACGCCTGTTCAACCTCTCCCTCTAGCTCAAATCATCCAATCCTGGCAACATCCCTGTAAATCATTTCTGAACCCTTTCAAGTTTCACAGCATCTTTCCGATAGGAAGGAGACCAGAATTGCATGCAATATTCTAACAGTGGCCTAACCAATGTCCTGTACAGCCGCAACATGACCTCCCAACGCCTGTACTCAATACTCTTACCAATAAAGGAAAGCATACCAAACATCTTCTTCACTATCCTATCTACCTGTGACTCCACTTTCAAGGAGCTGTGAACCTGCACTCCAAGGTCTCTTTGTTCA
>NC_057750.1:19631399-19639086 GCF_004010195.1 Chiloscyllium plagiosum
GAACGCCTTACTGAAGTCCATATAGATCACATCTACAGCTCTGCCCTCATCAATCCTCTTTGTTACTTCTTCAAAAAACTCAATCAAGTTTGTGAGACATGATTTCCCACGCACAAAACCATGTTGACTATCCCGAATCAGTCCTTGCCTTTCCAAATACATGTACATCCTATCCCTCAGGACTCCCTCGAACAACTTGCCCACCACCGAGGTCAGGCTCACCGGTCTATAGTTCCTGGCTTGTCTTTACCACCCTTCTTAAACAGTGGCACCACGTTTGCCAACCTCCAGTTTTCCGGCACTTCACCCGTGACTATCGATGATACAAATATCTCAGCAAGAGGCCCAGCAATCACTTCTCTAGCTTCCCAAAGAGTTCTCAGTTACACCTGATTAGATCCTGGGGATTTATCCACCTTTACCCATTTCAAGATATCCAGCATTTCCTCCTCTGTAATCTGGACATTTTGCGAGATGTCACCATCTATTTCCCTACAGTCTATATCTTCCATATCCTTTTCCACAATAAATACTGATGCAAAATATTCATTTAGTATCTCCCCCATTTTCTGCGGCTCCACACAAATTATGCCTTGTTGATCTTTGAGGGGCCCTATTCTCTCCTGAGTTACCCTTTTGTCTTTAATGTATTTGTGAAAACCCGTTGGATTCTCCTTAATTCTATTTGCCAAAGCTATCTCATGTCCCCTTTTTGCCCTCTTGATTTCCCTCTTAAGTATACTCCTACTCCCTTTGTACTCTTCTAAAGATTCACGAGATCTATCTTGTCTATAACTTGCATATGCTTCCTTCTTTTTCTTAGCCAAACCCTGAATTCCTTTAGTCATCCAGGATTCTCTGTACCTACCAGCCTTTCCTTTCACCCTGACAGGAATGTACTTTTTCTGGATTCTCGCTATCTCATGTCTAAGGCTTCCCATTTTCCAGTCATCCCTTTATCTGCTAACATCTGCCTCTAATTAGTTTTCAAAAGTTCTTGCCTAACACCATCAAAATTGGCCGTTCTCCAATTTAGAACTTCAACTTTTAGATCTGGTCTATCCTTTTCCATCACTATTCTAAAACTAATAGAATTATGGTCGCTGGCCCCAAAGTGCTCCCCCACTGACACCTCAGTCACCTGCCCTGTCTTATTTCCCAAGAGTAGATCAAGTTTTGCATCTTTTCTAGTAGGTACATCCACATACTGAATCAAAAATTGTCTTGTCCACACTTAACAAATTCCTTTCCATCTGAAACTTTAACACCATGGCAGTCCCAGTCTATGTTTGGAAAGTTAAAATTCCCTACCATAACCACCCTATCATTCTTACAGATAGCTGAGACCTCCTTACACGTTTGTTTCTCAGTTTCCCTCTGACTATTAGGGGGTGTATAAGACAATCCCAATAAGGTGATCATCCCTTTCTTATTTCTCACTTCCACCCAAATAATTTCCCTGGATGTATTTCTGGGAATATTCCCCCTTCTCTTTTGCTTCCCTTTCTACCCTTCCTGTAGCATTTGTATCCTGGAACATTAAGCTGCCAGTCCTGCCCATCACTGCGCCATGTTTCTGTAATTGCTATGATATCCCAGTCCCACGTTCTTAACCATGCCCTGAATACATTTGCCTTCCCTGTTCGGCCCCTTGCATTGGAATAAATGCAGTTTAATTTATTAGTCCTACCTTGTCCCTGCCTGCCTTGACTGTTTGACTTGCTTCTGTTCTCAACTGTTCCAGTCTCAGATTGATCTCTGTCCTCACTATCTCCCTGGGTCCCACCCAACCCCCACCCACCCCCCATCTTACTACTTTAAATCCTCCCGAGCGGTTCTAGCAAATTACCCTGCCAGTATATTAGTCCCCGTCCAATTTAGGTGCAATCCGTCCTTCTTGTACACGTCACTTCTACCCCAAAAGAGATTCTAATGATCCAGAAATGTGAGTCCTTCTCCCATACACCAGCTCCTCAGCCCTGCATTCATCTGCTCTATCCTCCTATTCCTGCCCTCACTAGCTCGTAGCACTGGGACTAATCCAGACATTACTACCCTTGAGGACCTCCTTTTTAAATTCCTGCCTAACTCTCTGTAATCTCCCTTCAGAATCTCAACCTTTTTCCTTCCTTTATCATTGGTTCCAATGTGGGCAATGACCTCTTGCTGGCCCCTCTCACCCGTGAGAACATTCTGCACCCTTCTGAGACATCCTTGATCCTGGCACCAGGGAAGCAACACACCATTCTGCTTTTTCGCTGCTGGCCACAGAAACGTCTGTCTGTACCTCAGATTACAGAATCCCCTAACACAATTGATCTCTTGGAAGCCGACGTACCCCTTGTTGTATAGGGCCAGTCTCAATTCCAGAAACTTGGCTGTTCGTGCTACATTCCCCTGAGCATCCATCACCCCCTACATTTTCCAAAACAGCATGCTTGTTTGAAATGGGTATATCCACAAAAGACTCCTGCCCTAGGTGCCTACCTCTCTTACGTTTCCTGGAGTTAACCCATCTATGTGACTGTATCTGAGACTTTCCCCCGCTTCCTATAACTGCCATCGATCATACTGTTGCTGCTGCAAATTCCTCATCGCTTCTGTCTCTCCAACCGATTTGTTCGATCTGATAAGATGTGCATCCAACAGTATTTATGGCATATATAATCTGCAGTAACCTTTAAACTCTCTTTAAATTGCCACATCTGACAAGAAGTATATATCACTGTATTAAAGGCCATTGTTGCTCCTTCACAATCTACAGACCCAGAAAATAACACCGTCTTATTCCTCTACAAAACACTGCCCCAGGTTAAATTAATAGCTATGACTTATATTTTAAGTTTAATCAAGAGACATATCTCCAAAAACATATAATCAAGAAAGAACCCACTCTACTCACTACTGCAGTCTGTCTACTGGACACACTTAAAACAACGATTAACTTATCTGATTCTGTGTTGTGAACTTCGCCCAGACAGGTTCCTCCAAGATTAGTTGTGAATTTCACTGTTCGTTAATTTTCCCAGAGGCACTCTGATGTCCAGCAATACATGAATTCAAAATAGCAAAGGCAGTAACTGTACAGGTCCGCTCGCTCTCGCTCTCTGTCCTGCACTGTCCCCACTGTGTGCTTCCCTTGTCCCTTTTAAAACTGCTGTTGTTTTGACTTGTTTTCCCAAAGTTCCAAAACAATGCAACAGCACATAAAACAGTAATTGCTGCTCCTGGACCTAAATGCTATTGTCACCCAAAATGCACTCAATAGATTTTCTTTCCGTTATGCTTCCCACTGTGTTGCTATGCATTTCCAGGTTCTACAGCTGGGATGGAGGGAGCCTGCTCAGTAGTCGAGCCTGTTGACACTGGAGGTTTGACCGGGAGACCCCGGGAGCATTTTGGTGTGCTGGACATGCCAAAGGTCTTCTTCGAATTGAGTAGACCCTCTTCAGTGTGAATAATCAAGGTCAGAAAGGAGCAAGTAGGGTCGAGGTGGACATAGAGGGCTTGACCACCATTGTGCAGTGTGGAAAGGAACCTGAATATGGTTGACTCCATCGCTGAGTGCCTCCTGACACTGCCCTGTCTCCTTCCTCTTTTTTAATTCATTCAAGGGGTGAGGATATCACTGGCTAGGCCAGCGTTTGTTACCCATCCCTAATTGCCTAGCCTGGAGTCACATGCCAGATCAAATAAGGATGGCAGTTTTTTTTTCCCCTAAAGGACAAGTGAACCAGATGGGTTTTTCTGACAATTGGCAGGCAATATTTTAGGGACTGGGGTTTGAATCCAGCCATGGAAGATGTTGGAATTTGAATTCAAAAAAAGAATCTGTGAATTAAATGTTTAATGATGACCATGAGTCCATTTTCTGGAAAAAAAAACACCTGGTTCACTAATGCCCTTCACAGGTGGAAACTTACATCCACACTTGGTCTGGCCTACATTGGACTCCAGGCCCACAGAAATGTTGTTGACTCTTAACTGCCCTCTGAACAATTAGGAACGGGAAATAAATGCTGTCCCCACCAGTGAAGCCCTCTTCCTGTGAATGAATGTTAAAAAGGAAAGTGGTTTTGCGAATGCTTCCTTTGAGGCCTCAGTACCCTTATTCTCAGAGGTCAAGGACATGGTATCTGGGGGAGTCAGGCATTTCTCTGCAGACATTACAAAGAGTCTGGTTGTACTGCAACACAGAAGAGGAAGAAGACATTGTGGCCAGTGGTTAGAATTGCAGTGGGAATGACAATTCATACTTACTCAGTTGACCGGACATGGTTTTCTCCCACAGGGATGCAGTCTGGAGGCCGTTCAAAGATGGCATAGATGGAAGGGATGGTGGTCTTTAGGTAGATATCTACAGAGTGGCATTCTGTTCGGAGTGTCATCTGTGACCTGTGATATTCTGCAGGGATGATTGTTGGGACTATTATTGTTAATATATATATCAATGATGTGGAGGAGATTGTAGGTAGCCAGATGAGTACGTTTGTGGATGATACAAAGATTGGGGAAGTTGTGGATAGTGAGGAGGGTTGCTAGAGGATACAACAGGATATGGAGACTTGGGAGGAGAAATGGCAGAATGCATTTAATCCGGACAACTGCAAGAATGTTGAAAGATTTAATACAGGAAGGAAGTATCCATTAAATGGCAGAACACTAAGTAACATCAACTGCAGAGGGAAGTTTTAACATAGCGATTAATGTAGTCAAGAAGGCATATGACATGCTTATCCTCATAGGTAAGTTATAAAAATAGTCAAGTTATGTATTGTGGACCAGACCAAACCACTTCAAAATAAATAAGAAGTTGGACTAGGCACCATCTATTTCTTAGTTTAAAAGAAAGTGAAAGGCATTGTGTTCTGAATGCAATTCTGTAATGATACTATGTATTTAGATTAGATTACATTACAGCGTGGAAACAGGCCCTTCAGCCCAACAAGTCCACACCGATCCGCCGAAGCGCAACCCACCCATACCTCTACATTTACCCCTTACCTAACACTACGGGCAATTTAGCATGGCCACTTCACCTGACCTGCACATCTTCGGACTGTGGGAGGAAACCGGAGCACCCGGAGGAAACCCACGCAGACACGGGGAGAACGTGCAAACTCCACACCGTCAGTCACCTGAGGCGGGAATTGTACCCGGGTCTTAGGCACTGTGAGGCAGCAGTGCTAACCACTGTGCCACCGTGCCACCCACACTATGTATTTTGTCCTGGTTTTTTTTAAGAGAGCTTTTAAGGCAGAGGTGCCATGCTGTTTATTGAAAACTTGTAAAATAAGGCCTTGGGTTTAGTTTTTAAAGTTAAAATAATAAAAGCAGCCTGAATGGGTGTGGCCGGCTCCCACAGAGCCAGGATTTTTAGTTTTTTTAGATTTTCAGTAGCAGCAGTTGTTGCTGGGATTTGGAACCTGTAGTACATCCCACCCTGCTACACTCTCGGTGTTTTCTTGCTGCTGGAGTTGCATGTGAGACAAATACTAAATAAAAACTAAAAGAACTGCAGATGCTGTAAATCAGAAACAAAAATGGAAATTACTGGGAAAGCTCAATGATGATCCTAGGTGGATTCAAAGCACAAAAGATGAAATTTGAGTTGGAATCCATGAAGGATCATACTTGAGT
The DNA here is from genome assembly GCF_004010195.1 of Chiloscyllium plagiosum. Classification (NCBI taxonomy): domain Eukaryota; kingdom Metazoa; phylum Chordata; class Chondrichthyes; order Orectolobiformes; family Hemiscylliidae; genus Chiloscyllium; species Chiloscyllium plagiosum. The sequence continues at coordinate 19,637,040 of NC_057750.1, forward strand.
TGGAATCCCAACTTTTAAGCTTTTCCAGCAATTTGTGTTTTTGTTTGTCTCACGTGAGACAATCTGTTTTTCAGAATTTGCCTTTGTCAAGGGTGTGATTGTGGCATGTTATTATATTGGAACAGTTAATTTGTCCGGCATCGATTTGTTAAGCATTTCGATATTGTTACAGTTAAGTCAATTATTTTCTTTACTTTTTCTTTTGTTGTATTTTACACATAGTGCATGAAGAAAGTATGTTTTGCTTTAATATTGAGTAGTTTGGTCAATTTAATATCATCTGGAACACACCATCTTACAATTACATTTAAAATAAGAACAAGTTAGGCTCTAGGCTATCTTCTTGTATATTCTGATGGGATTTGATCCGGTCTGTAACAATTCAACTACCAGGTTTGAAGCAAAGCACACTTTAATTTTGCACCATAGTTATAATACAAACAAAAGAAAGAACATAAGAAGAATTAGAAACACAACTCTACTGGAAAAATTGCAAAATCGTAAATTGCAATTGAATTTTGCCATTTCTAGAGATTCAGATGACATTTCTGGCAATCGTACATATCAAGCTATTGCTGCACTTATCTCCTTTTTTCACACAAAGGCAACCCCAACCTCAGCTTCTCCGCTACTTCCAAGCCTTGCTCACTCTCTGTAAAACCCCCAAAATGACTTGTTCCGCCCCCCAGAAAACCTTTAGTGACTGAAAGAGCCATTACTATACAAGGCACAGCTTATTTAAACCAAGAGAATGCAAGATATGAAAAGAGAACACCAACACATATCACTCACTCTCTTTGATGCTAATAATCCTGAACATGACATGGAATAAGAGATTTGGATCCCGACAAGAGCCCCCAGTTAATTATGGACCAGACCCAAACCCCTCAAAATATATGAAGAAGATAGCCAAGACTCCAACCTTTACTTACGTTTAAAGGCAAGTGTAAGGCACACATTCTGGATGCAATTTGATTGATCCAACTACCAGGTTTTAAGTGAAACTCACTTTACTTTTACACTGTAGTTAAAATACAAGCAAAAGAAAGAATAATAACAGAATAATAGATTATTTAACTACTGGAGTGATTAGAACCAGGTGGATCTTGGTGACTAAGAAATCCTTGATTGTGGTTGTTAAACTGGACCAATTAGGAAAGCCCTAGCTGACAATATAAACAGGGGATCACCCGGTACGGAGGAAGGAGGGCAGGTCTGAAGATCTCCTCGTGGGTCTGCTCCTGGGCCAGACCAAACTGGCCATTAACAGGTCGAGGCAGCGGGCCATGGAGGGGGTCGTTAGGGCCGACTGCCTGCCCCTCTTCCGCGGTTATGTTAGAGCCCGGGTGTCCTTGGAGAAGGAGCACGCGGTGTCGACCTACACCCTGGAGTTGTTCAGGGAGAGGTGGGCGCCGCAGGGAGTGGAGTGCATCATTGCTCCCTCCAATTCTATTTTGATTTAGTCCCTACCCTCCCCTTCACTGTTTTGATCACACAGCACTGCCCTTTGATGTGAAGGGCAGTGCTTGTCACTGGCCACCCGGGTGTTTTCCTATCTTCCTGGTGGTGGAAATTGAATAAAGATTCGTGCACCTTGTGTCTAAAAAAAAGGGGAGTGTTTCACTGTGTCTCCCACCTGCACACACACACCATGGGTGCTGGGGAAAAAAAATAAACACAACCGCACTAAGGTGGTAGTGTGACGGTTAAAGGGGAAAAAAAAGAAGAGAAAAAAAAAATAAACAGAAGGTTCTGCCTGGTGGTGGAAATTGGAAAGAAAAAAAAAAAATACATCTATTCTTTGACTGCCTGCCCCTCTTCCGCGGTTACGTTAGAGCCCGGGTGTCCTTGGAGAAGGAGCACGCGGCGTCGACCAACACCCTGGAGTTGTTCAGGGAGAGGTGGGCGCCGCAGGGAGTGGAGTGCATTATTTCTCCCTCCAACTCTATTTTGATTTAGTCCCTACCCTCCCCTTCACTGTTTTGATCACACAGCACTGACCCTTGCTGTGAAGGGCAGTGTTTGTCACTGCCCACCCGGGTGTTTT